>NC_056725.1:1087045494-1087345494 GCF_019279795.1 Protopterus annectens
AATAGTGCAAAATAATAATTTATTTAAAAGTGTACATTCAAAATTCATTGATTTATTTTGATGTTGAGTATTGTGATAAAAATGTTATACAATAGAATCACTCATGAACATTTTAGATGTATTCAGTATATTACTGTATTATTTGAAAGTAAAAAACATCCACGAGCCTTCTGCTCAGTTATTTTTAGTTTCCTTATCTGAAAAGTTGTTCACCACTTCACACATAGCACATGATATATTTAACTGTACATAGATGTAATTTAAGTTACTGGCCAGAAGATGGCATGTAAATACACACTATCACAGAGTTTTCTTCTTTAACACTGCTGTTTCTTCTCTATACAAGTATTTGGTTACTAGAACAGTGCAAAATAACAATGTATTCAAAAGTGCACATTCAAAATTCATTGATTTAGTTTGATGTAGAGTATTGTGATAAAAATGTTATACAGTAGAATCACTCATGAACATTTTAGATGTATTCAGTATATTACTGTATTATTTGAAAGTAAAAAAAAAAACATCCACGAGCCTTCGGCTCAGTTATTTTTAGTTTTCTTATCTAAAAAGTTGTTCACCGCTTCATACATAGCACACGATATATTTAATTGTACATAGATGTAATTTAAGTTACTGGCCAGAAGATGGTGTGTAAATACACACTATTGCAGAGTTTTCCTCTCTAACACTGCTGTTTCTTCCCTATACAATTATTTAGTTACCAGAATAGTGCGCTATCATTGCCTGAATAAATATTGTTGTTCTTGGTGAATGCTTTTATGTAGCTTAGAGGTACACATTTACAATCTGTTAATTTGAATTAATGTAAAGTATATTAATGAAAATATTATAAAATGGAACCACTCGTGAACATTTTGGGAAGCATCTAGAACATTAAAGTATTATCTGAAGGTGGACAGTATTCATAAGCCTTCTGCTCGTCTTTTTCAGTTTTTTTGTCTGAAAAGTTGTTCACCGTCCACATTCATAAGCACGCGATATATCCTAGCATGTTTAGATGCAATTTAAGTTACTGATCACAAGATGGCGTGTAAACACGCACTATCGCAGAGTTCTTTCCTTAACACTGCTGTTTGGATTACAGTAAAGGAAGCGTTTGCTTCAATTATTCTCACACTTCATATATTTTTTCGTATTTTATTAAAAATGTATGGTTTATTATCAATCTCAGTTAATAGCTCATGCAAGTATAGCGTTAGATCTGCTTCAAAGACAACGCTATTATAACAAGAAAGATAGTGAATCATTTAAATACTGTTGTGTCTTAATGGGTGAGTGTCTGGTAAAAGTATAATACATGCGCTCTGTGAACATATCTAACCGACACTGGGTTAGATGAGTTTCTTATAGTTGTTAAGTTGTATAGAAATGGAAGAAGAGGGAAGGAAAAGGGAAGGTGAAGATCCTGAGTGTCAGCTTACAGGGAATTATACTTTCATTTATCTAAAGATTGCTTTATCATACTTGTTATTGTATAAAAGAAGTACTATACGTAAAATGTTTATTATAAATGATTAGTTATGGGACTAGAGTGCTATTGCACCATTATCAAGGTAGATTTTCTTTGCAAGTATAATTCTAATTTTGACCTTTCTCCTTTCTGTTTTATAGTTTTAACATATAAGTTGAGACCCTTTACTAGTTACCAGACGTTCACTACATTTGTGATAAGCAGAAGTCAATATTCTGATATGTGTGATCTTTAAATTGAACTTAATAGAGAAAATCTTATGAATAATAACTTACTAATAACAGAACTACAAAAGATCACATATAAGTAATTTAGGAGTGAAATTTTTACACACTTTATTAATTTTAGATTGTGGAACTATCAGAGTTATAAAACTGACATTGACTGAAGAATGAGAAAATGCTTTAATGTAAAGCACTATAAATATTGCTTTAATTCTAACTGTTATTATATTAAATCTTATAAATGAATATTATTGTCTGTAAAGACTTTAATTGGTTTTGATAAAGTGGTTAGCTATATGTCAATTAACTTCACTATGCTGATGTAATACCTTATATAGATCTAAAAATATGTAAAAAATCTCTTTTATTTTAAACAGTATCTATCTATCATACTCACTCTACTTCTTTTTATTATTAATAACAATGTTAAATATCACTAATGACAATTAATGATCTGACATTTGCTAATATATTATTTACAATTGGTAATTTGCAAAAATTGCATAATATTAATGAAAAATGAACATCTAATATATTGTTAAAGTAATTAACAAATGTCTTATTTAAAATTGTTTGCAATTTGAAATAATATCTCATTTTAGAATCTAATTAGTGATGAACAAAACTTCACAGACTAGGTATATATGTTATTTACATAATAAGTGTATCTTGTTCTCTGGTTTTAGTTTTCATTTTTTTGAGGAGCTCAATTTAAAGCAACATTTCCTCATTAATGCAACTATTATTATTGAGGGTAAATCTGTTTGAACTTTTAAGTCCAAACATATTTGAGGTGCTAGACACTTCATGTTTGGGATTTAGAATGGTAAAATCATTAATTGTTTAATCAATTTATGTTAACGCAATGTTTTTCAGCTTTTTCTTTTTTCAGTGGTCCAATTTGAAACTTTTTTAAGCATAAATAGAAATACATATATTCATTTCAAAATAACTTTTAAAAGAGAGGATAAATCTAATACTCAAAACACATTAACTTCCAAGGTAAAACAAAATTTCAAGAACAAACAATCCAAAAGTACAAATAAGTACTTAAAAATGACAGACACAACTTTATTATCTATAAATATTAATGGTTTAAATAATTCTATAAAAAGGTCAAATTTTCTAAGATATTTGAAATTACAAAAAGCACAAATCATATTTATACAAGAATCTCATTTTAAAAAAGATGATAATTTCACATGGAAACCTAGTGACTATCTAATTCTTTCTCACTCCCTTTACAAAAAAAAAACAAGAGGAGTTATAATTTTATGGAAAAAAAGTGTAGTTATTCCTCAGATCATTTACAAACACGAAGATAAAGAAGGGTTAATATCAATTGTAATAATAAAATATCAAAATAGAATTTGGACTTTAATAAATATTTACTGGATTCCTGGAATAGGATTGTCTACGGTTAAAAAACACATAGAATTAATTAACAAAGTAAATAAAGGTATGATAATGATGGGTGGAGATTTCAATTGTATTTTAGATAACTCTGAAACAACTAATAAAAGAAAGTTACGTCTCACACCCGTAAGTAAATATTTCAAGAGATGGTTAGAAAGCTTAAATCTAATAGATACATTTAATTTTAAAGATTCTAACTCATTAAGTTATACACATAGCGATTATCGCTTTAATACTAAAACAAGAATAGATAAAATATTGGTCTCCTCTGATTTAAACAGTAGGATAACAAAATTTTCTATTATCCCATGTCCCCTTTCAGACCATAATGCCTTAATTCTTAAACTACAAATTGATTTCAAAAGATTAAACACTATAACTAGAATACCAGCTTACATCCTTAAATTAAAAGAGTTTAAACCTTGGCTAGATTCAGAAATCAAATATCTCTTAGAAACAAATCCTATTAATGATACAAATAATATAATAACTTGGGATACACTCAAGGCTTTTTTGTATGGCAAGATTATAGGATGGTTTAAAAATAAAACAAAGGAATGGGAATCTAAATTGCATAACATACAAAAACGAATAACAGAAATAAATACAAGTTCTTATGATGTAATAGATTCTCAGGAAAAAAAAAGAAATTATAGATTTAAATAAAAAATACAATGAATTCCTCACTCATAAAACAAATCTAGCTTTGGAAAAACTAAAATTTGCTTCAATGTCAACTTCTCCAAAACACTTACATAATCTAGCAATGAGAATTAAAAAGCAGAACTTAGAAAATAACATCATAAATATAATACATGAACAAAAAGGGAAAAAAAGGTATCTGATGTGAATGATATTCTTAAAGCTTTTAAGTTCTATTACGCTAAGCATTATGGAAATAAGGATAATAATATTTTATTTTCAGATCAGAAACTTAATAGTTCCTTAATAAAAAAACTACCTGATCAATTAAAAGTAGAAATGGACAAGCATATCTCCATAAAAGAAATAAAAGATATAATTAAAGTAAGTAAAATCAACAAATCACCAGGAATGGATGGAATAATAATGGAATTATATAATTTTTTTCCAAATTCAGCAATTTCTCTACTTCATAACATGCTGAATGATATTCAAACTCAAATTATTACTCCACCATCCTGGAAATATTCACTAGTTACCCCTATAAAAAAAGATAAAAGCGATCCATCCCAATGTAGTTCATATAGACCTATCTTCCTGCTTAATAATGATTATAAAATCTTTATGTCTATCTTAGTAAATAGAATTAAGAAATCCCTGACTAAAGTCATAAATGAAGACCAAACAGGCTTTATATTTGGAAGACACACATATGACAATATTCAGAGAATTTTATCCATTATAGAAGCTTTGAACAGAGACAATTCAGAAGCTCTTATAATCACATTAGATATAGAGAAAGCATTTGATTCGGTAAACTGGAAGTATCTATTTAAAATTTTGGAACTTTTGAATTCCCATTAAACTTTATAAATTTAATAAAGAATATATATAAAGACAACCTGGCTTATGTAAAATTAGGCCCATTTACCTCGGAAGCTTTCAAAATAACTAAAGGCTCTAAGCAAGGTTGCCCTATGTCTCCCATCCTGTTTGCCCTGGCGATAGAATTATTTTAGGCGTCTGCAATAAGTGATCTAAAATAGAAGGAATTAACTTTTACAATAAATTTAATTCTAAAATCATGTTATTTGCTGACGATATATTGCTGACTTTAAGACCGAATGAAGAGTCCATGCAAGAATTAGAGAAACAAGTAGAAGATTTTTTTTCCATTTCAGGTCTTTGTTTCAATAAATCCAAATCAAAACATATACTTCTAAATAAAATAGATGACATGCATCTGAATAAATATCAAATAATTGGAGAAAAGGTTTCTTCACTAGAATATCTAGGAATTTTTATATCTGAGAACATAGATACTACCATGACCTTAAATTATAATAAAATCCAAAATTTAATTCAAAAACAAGTTAATAGCTGGAATAAATTAATGTTAAACTTGGAAGATAGGTTACAGTTAATAAAAATGATATTACTACCACAAATAAACTATATAGCATTACGCAATCCCTATTTTACCAGATAAAAAAAGTTATAAAGACAATACAGAAACTTTTAATGGATTTTCTTTGGTATCCAAAAAAGAATAGAATTGCATTCTCACATCATATTAGACCCTGGGACTTGGGAGGAATTAAATTTCCAGACATAGAAACGTATATTAAAGCTTCCATCATTAAACTTATACTAAATTGGGTAAATCCAAATTATTCATCCACATGGAAAATTTTACATTTAACTTTCTTCTTAAATGAAAACAAAATACTAAAAAATATGGATATGGAGAATTATAACAACATATTTTGGCATGTTCTATGTCATAGCTTACAAAATAAAACAACAAAGCCCACTAATTTATCATATCTGAATAATATTTATAATCTATTTAGAAAATTTATAATTACAAATCCAGATATAAAATTATGGTTCGATCTCTTAATACCATTTAAAACATCAAAGAATTTTAAAGAAAAAATCCAAGAAAAAATACTCATTAATTGGGAATCCAAAACGTTATTTACTGGTTTCAATGCTTAAATAATCACAGTACTTTAACCACCCAACAAGTAATAAATGAGTTTAGTATATCTGAAATAGACAGAACAGAACTTCAAAAAATACAATATGCAAGTGATTTATGTAGAATTATTAATGGTTCAAGCTTTAATACTATACCTAAGTTCATAAAATGTATGCAAGAATTGATTTATGGAAATCATAATAAGCTAATTTCTATATCTAATTTATACAAAATTTTAATAGTGTATAAAACCAAAATAGGTCAAAATGTTGTGAACATTTTAACAAAGGACTTGACAATAAATCTATCATCTGAAGGTATAAATGACCTTTTGTTGTCAGTTAAGCTAACATCAAACTTCCAGATATGGAAAATCTTCATATGGAAATTTTTACATAGAGCCTTTTATACACCATATAAAATAGTCAAATTTGACCCTGCCCAAAAGCCCACATGCTGGAGATATACTGTAAACTGTAAGGCAGATTGGATACATATATTTTATGATTGCATTAAAAAATTCTGGGAAGATATTAATAGATTTCTTCAAGCCATTTATAATGATAAATTTGTTCTAACAAAATCTTTAATTTTTTTGAATGTAGATGACTCAGTAACTATGAGTAAAAGTGATCAATATCTTTTATGGTCTATTCTGGCTGTAGCCAGAAAATGTTTAACAAGAAAATGGAAATTCACTGTTCCTCCAAGTTATGAAGACTTCATATCTCTATTAAAGGAATCTGCACAGAAAGAAACAAAAGTCAAAGAAGAAATAATTTTTCCCAGACGTTGGACAGACAATCCTTGGAATAAAATCTTAATACTTATAGACACATTACAAAAGGACAGAATTTCTTCTACATAAAATTGAAATGTCTTAAACTAAGATGAACTTATGTGAATATATGCCAGTAAAGGTTATACTAGTTCTATGAGATTATTCCTCTTTATAACCTTATTGGTTAATCCTTTTCATTGGACCACCTGTAAATATTGTACATATTGTTATAGTTATTAACTATTTTCTTTTATTTTGAATTGTAATTTAAAATTTACCGTATCATAATTTGTCTACAAACAAAAGAAATAAAAATTATTTAGCAAAAAAAAAAAGAAGTGACAGTTAGGAGCCAGCAGACCTTCATCCATATGAGGAATTCCCTCATTCCATGCCTAACTTCCTCACCTTGGTAGCTTATGCTTTATCTAGTGCCCAGAAGGTCCCCTCACATGTCTCTACACACAGCTGGGAATGCCTTCCTAGCCTATATACATCTCTAGCCACACTGATCCAATAGCTGCTTCCAACATGATTATTAATTGAGTGGTGTGGTGGGCTACACTATCTCCCTCAAGGACAGGTGAGCATATGTCAGCCAATCATTTCCACTCTACCTGCTTTGGTCCTTTCATCCCCCAAGAAGCTAATTGAACTAGGTTGGCTATGTTGTAGTCAGAGGGATATCCCTTTCCATTCCAGGCCAAGGTGATACAGACTGTGACTATAACTTATGGTATGCCCTTATAGTTCACTTGCTTGCTGTAATATGGTATGTATATCATTCTAAAAAAACATTCAGAAATAACATGTTACAAATTCATTGGGGTATGCAGAGTTGTGGGCAACTACATCTACGTCTGTGTAGGTAGGTATGTATGCTACCAAAAACATCATGATTTCAATGTAAACAGACCAAAAAAGTCATTGTCAATGAGTCATTTTTTTTTCAAAATTTACTCTTTTCATACAGCAGTTATACAAACTTTTCTGAATACAAATATAGTTCAATACATCCATCAAATAGCCAAATTATGACATCACATGGCTAAAATTGCCAATAAAATGTTAAAATGTAAATCATTAAAACTTTGGAGATGATGCAATTTTATTTCATTTGGCAGTGCAGTATTACAGTTATATTATTTCTAATATTTGTGCTTCAAAGAGATATGCTAAATAAGTCAGATGAATTACATCACAAGCAAATTTAAATATTTCTATTACTTCTTAAGGATTGCTTTCTAATAATGGAGCAATTTAAATGATGCTAACAATTTTATGATCAGTGATCATGTTGTTAATAACTGTATCTCTATATTTGGTTAATTAGTGAAGTGATTGTTTAGAGCCATTAGTAGATCTTTTTCACTGGACCCATCAGCTTACCCTACAGATTCTCAGTTATGTATTTATTTATTATTTATTGCTTTTCTTTATTGGAAAAGTCTTACTGGGCACAGGATCCATTTGCAATGGAGGCCCAGGGCGAAAGGCTTATTCACTTGATGGCAGTGCAATGCTAACCACAATTACTAAATTAAACAGGTTATGCAAATATAACTCATAGTTTGTGACAATGTACACACGTGTCTTTCAAATACAGAAAACATTTGGACATTAAACATTTTTTAAATAAAATAGGCTTGTAACTGTTATTGGTTTTGGCAAGACATAATAAAATTAAATTGAAACCAACTGGCATACAGCAATTGGACTACTTTTTCACTGTCCACCAGTAAGAATGAACATCTCCCTCACATGTATCATGAGTCTGCTAATCAACTCATCAAAGACAGCATTTTTTAGATACTTCCCAGAACTCATCTCCAAGGTTGAGGAGGTCTTCCTGTTTGATGACAAACTAGCAGCACAACTTTCTGTCAGATCCAAACATGAATTGTGTCTCATTAGCATGACGCAGCAGCACATCTCAACCATTGAGAGGACAGCAGAACTTTCAACAGATTTACAGGGGTAAGGAATATAATTGGAATTTGCAGCAACAGGCTGACCTCCCACCAGGCATCAATTAAACAGTGTCCATTAAACCTATCTTAAAAGCAAAACAAGCAGTTCTATAGGGCCTCTACAAGCTTTGTGGTTAAGTAAAGTGCACAGATTTTCATAAGGTATATGTTGTTCTATACTAAAGATGTCTTCAATTGTTTCATTTGTATATGTTTGTATATATATATATATATATATATATATATATATATATATAGTCACTTCAGAATCTCGAATTCCTGAAAACTCGAACTTCATATGGTTGAGACCATATGATCGAGTTTCCAAAAACTAGAAATTCCTAAGTGATGTAAAAAAAAAATGTCAAATACATAGTTTCTGCAGAGGGGCAAGCCCCCCTGCACCCCCGCAACCCCCTACTTAAATTTACCAACTCTGAGATCACCTTCTTCTTTTGTCTTTTTCCCAGTTATGGGTTGCCACAGCAGATTGCGCTACAGTGGGGAAAAGGGAAATCTCCCATTCTGTACTGTATGCAGAAGTGCACAATGGGAGATTTCCCATTTCCTCGCTATAGTGCAATCACAGAGATGGCACATTTAAGTAGGGAGGGTGCAGAGGGGCTTGCCCCTCCACAAAAATGTTATATTAAATTAAAGTGTTTTTTTTTAACATTTTAGACTTTCGAGCTTTTGAAAACTTGATCATATTGTCCCGACCAGATGAGTTTTCAGAAATTCGAGATTCTAAAGTGTTCCTATATACATACACACATATATATATATATATATATATATATATATATATATATATATATATATATTCATTTTAGAAGCCTGAAATACTGAATTGTCAAAATTCAGTATTTTGAGCCCATAAAGTGGAGTCTGAAAAGAGCGAAAGCTCAGAAGAGGAAATTTCAAAACTTTGAATACAGGAGATTTTGAATTTCGTGCTTCTGAGGTTCCGCTGTGGTTACGGATTCAGGTAAGTGTGTATGTGTGTGTTAAGGGTTTTGTGTAGGGGCTATGGTGTGTGTTAGCGTGTTTTGTTGCTGTGATGTGTGTGTGTATATATATATATATATATATATATATATATATATATATATATATATATATATATATATATATGTGGGTCCCTATCAAATAATAGAAAGCTCATTTGATAGAAACTCATTTCACTGACACCATAAGATAGAAAGCTCAAAACACTGAAAACTCATTTGACTGAAACTCAAAACACTGAAAATGCTATATGCTCTTTTCCCCATGGTAGTGTGATCCTGGAGTTAGTATATATAGTTAGGGAGGATATGAGGTCAGAGCCTCCCACAATGGGGGGTGTGGGGGCTATGCCCCCACATAGTTTATGTAAATATTTTCTCCAAACAGTTATTCATTGTAGTTATAAGTATCCATGTGTAGGGTTTAAAATGTATGAAGTATGTGGGGGGCTATGCCCCCCACACCCCCCCCATTGTGTGGGGGCTGTGCCCCCCACACCTTCACTAACTATATATACTAACTCCAGGATTGCACTACCGCGGGGAAAAGGGCATATAGCATTTTTATTGTTTTAAGTTTCAGTCAAATGAGTTTTCAGTGTTTTGAGCATTCTATGATTTGGTTTCAGCCAAATGATTTTCCATTAAAAGAGTTTTCTATCATTTGATAGGGACCGATATATATATATATATATATATATATATATATATATATATATATATATATATATATATATATATATATATACATATATAATATTTATACATATTTTTACATACATTTTATTATGTAGTGGCACTTTAAGATAATAAGTACTTCAATTGCATAATTATTTTATTGGCTGTTTGGATAAATGGGTATTATAAAAGGAATCATATTTTAGATTGATGTTATTAGCACTGAGGAGGGGTACTTGTTACCTGAAAGCGTCACTTTTTTGGATTATTAAATTGCTTCACGTCTTACATTGGTTGGCAGTGGTTTGTTTCAGTTTTTCTTAAACAGACTTCAAATCCATGTGAAACAGTTCTTCTATGACCCTATTCAAGCATAATCTGGAACAGCATATGGAAAATCAGAAACTCACCTTGGTCTTCACCTGTATCATTAATGTATGGGGAAAGCCTGTGAATGCTTACCCATCCATGGCCTAGATTACACATACACCAGAAAATAACCTCTAAGGTGCCAAATCCTTCTTGGGTACATATGGGATGCATGGCTAGGATTAAAAAGGTTCTTGTAGTCATTAACATAGTATACACATATGAACCTATGAACCTAATACCTTCTTGAAGTGAGACTATATACCTTCAAGCTGAACCTTAATTTCTTGTTTAAAGATAGCAATGTAAGTACTGTTTTGCCCACTGGCATTTTGCAGAAAAGTATATTTATTCCTCTAATGACCTCTACATTAGAGACATTTCAGAATCTATGCAACTCCAAAACTGTACATTGACAATCTTGTCCCACTCCCAAAGAGACTACTTTAATTTAACAAGCCAGCATAGACCAGCTCTGAATGATCTTATGGTAAAGAGATATTTTCATTATATGAGGGATGACAGGGAAGAAGGATAGTGGTTATAAATGTTAATGATTATAATGCTGAAATGTTTATGCTGTTGTCTGACTATTAGTGCTGTTGTCTGCCTATTCGTACTGTTGTCTGACTATTAGTGCTGCTGTCTGACTATTAGTGCTGCTGTTTGACTATTAGTCTGACTATTAGTGCTGTTGTCTGACTATTAGTTCTTCTGTCTGACTATTAGTCTGACTATTAGTGCTTTTTGTCTGACTATTAGTGCTGCTGTCTGACTATTAGTCTGACTATTAGTGCTGTTGTCTGACTATTAGTGCTGACATTTGACTATTAGTGCTGAGGTCTGACTATTAGTCTGATTATTAGTGCTGCTGTCTGACTATTAGTCTGACAATTAGTGCTGCTGTCTGACTATTAGTGCTGTTGTCTGACTATTAGTACTGGCATCTGACTATTAATGCTGCTGTCTGAATATTAGTCTGACTATTAGTGCTGCTGTCTGAATATTAGTCTGACTATTAGTGCTGTTGTCTGACTATTAGTGCTGCTGTCTATTAGTAGGACTATTAGTGCTGTTGTTTGACTATTAGTGCTGCTGTCTGACTATTAGTCTGACTATTAGTGCTATTGTTTGACTATTAGAGCTGCTGTCTTACTATTAGTCTGACTATTAGTGCTGTTGTCTGACTATTATTGTTGCTGTCATACTATTAGTCTGACTATTAGTGCTGCTGTCTGACTATTAGTCTGACTATTGGTGCTGCTGTCTAACTATTAGGGCTGTTGTCTGACTATTAGTCCTGCTGTCTATTAGTCTGACTATTAGTGCTGTTGTCTGACTATTGGTGCTGCTGTATGACTATTAGTGCTGCTCTCTATTAGTTTGACTATTAGTGCTGTTGTCTGACTATTAGTGCTGCTGTCTGACTATTAGTCTGACTATTATTGCTGCTGTCTGACTATTAGTCTGACTATTAGTGCTGTTGTCTGACTATTAGTGCTGTTCTGAGGTTTCTTTGACAAAGTGCTTATAGTTTATAAAAAGGTTAACAATGATTTGTTAATGTTTCTTTCCAACAGGGTGGTTCATGCAAGTACTTTTCAGTGTTTGTAAGTTAAACATTAAAGATGATGTAAGCTACTCAGCATACCTAAAATACATAACCATCAAGTTAATCAACCTATTTCATCCAATTATATCCAATGGTGAATCCATAGCTGAAATATCAGCATTATATGTAGAATGGAACAGATTGAGACAGAGAACTTAGTCTTATATTAGGGATTTCTGATTATTCTTAGAAATCTAATTAACACCAGCATTTTGTTAATTATATGGGACAGTTGCTTGCAAGCACAGAGGAGGGGCGTTGAGGAGTCCAAATATATGGTTTGGCTCCTTGTCCATGATCATGAGGCCCAACTCATGCAGGGCCAGGTCCTGTGGGGAGCATATAGGGCTGAGGCGTGGGACCAGTTGGCACATGATCTCACCAGTGCCACAGGAATTCCAAGGACTGGTGAACAGGTCCGTCACCACCATGCGGACCTGAAGAGATGGAAGCAGGACCAACTAAACCGCTGGATCCAGGAGGCCCGGCAAATGCCCAACGCCACACTACTGAGTAAGTTACATGTAATTATTTATGTAAGAAATTAACCTAGCTGATATTATGGAGATGTGTATTCCAATATTACTTCATTTATATTACAGCTGCAGGTGTCCGTTCCATGAACCGTTGAGCCTATGCCGATAGGCTGGTGTGGTTGCGCCACCAGGCAGGTCAGTAATTCTCTCCCTGTAACTGTAAAAAATATAAGTATGACAGCTTGCAAAAGAGTGCAGTGTAGTCACTTATTAATAAAAAGTGCAAGTAACAGTGTAAGAGAGATTTTGCTAGTATTGTTTGATTACATAAGTGTGATGCAGCCTGTAATTCAAAAATAAAAATGAAACAAGTCTGAAATAAAGGTGTTACACCTGTAATATAATAGTACATAACCTGCAGCAGGCTGAAAAGTACAGCTACAGAAGCTGAGTAAAACACATGTGTGAAATATATCCCCGTTTAAATTCTGAAACATGACACAAGTGAGACTGTTGGAAAGGATTGTTATAACTAAGTAAAACATGTCAATAAAGCCTAGAATTAAGTACCATCCTGAATTGTAAAAATAAAACAAGTGAGAGAGTGTGAGAAAGAGGTATGAATCCACCAATAAAGTAGTAATAACTCCTGAATAAAGTATACTGCAGTCAGTACAGAATGAAATGAATGTGACAGGCACAACCAAACAGCAACATGTGTTGAAAAAAGTATTGAAGCTGGAATGTGTGTCCCAAAATCAGGATATGTTGCTCTCAGTTTGCAATATGCAAATAGTATGGTTGTATGAAATACCAAACATCCACAGTTGTCTAGAGCCATATAAAGCAAATGTAGCAGGATGATGTGGCTGAACAGAGCCAGATATGAATGTGTATGAATAAAAATGAAATGTATATTGAAGTAGCAGTAACATTCCTATCACCAACATGCATAAGTTGTCACATAGGAAACTGTTGTCAGACCTGTAGTGTGTATATATCTGCAGCTAGTAGAAATGTACAGCATATGTATAGGTATTTGAAGTTGTTAATGAAATATTTTTTCACCCTACCCTATAACCACAAATAATCCATTCCACGTGAAATGGGTATGTGTATTCACAATTAACTCCCCTGGACAATTGTCCTGTTGGTTCATACATATTTGCATGTACGTTGATGCATGTGCACTGTTCATACATCCAAACCTGATGGCCTGTTGCCATCACTCAACCCTGCATGTTGTTGAAACGTGTACTTTTGTTCAAATTATGCATGTGTTATGCTTGCTGTTCAATGACTTAAATTTATGGGTGTTTGGTTAATGGGAATACTAATGCATGCTGTTACACCTAATTGTGAATCGTATTGCACGTTACTAACCCAAACTGTCACTAAATAATGCAAAACATAGGACGACAGGGAAGGTGGGTTCCAGCGGACCCATCTCTCCCACCTCAGTTGGCGAGTGCACCTGGCAGTAGTGCCCAGGCCGGACCCTCCTCCGGTGGCCCTGTGCCACCTGTGGGTGGAAGCGCTGCAGTGGATGGGGCTCATCCCCTCTCTGCAAGCGTGGCTGGAAAGAACATCCACTTACCCTCTGTAGTGTCCGGACTGTGGTGCGTAGGGAGATCCAGCATGCTGTGCTTGGGCCCCTACGCCAGCTTGAGGCATGGGTGGCACAACTCACGGGTGTGCCTGCTGCCCGTCCTACACAGCCCCCAGCACAGCCCCATCCTGGGCAGTGAAGGCACAGTGGCAACTGCCCATGGGTGGGGATCTCAGTTCCACTGTTGCCATCTGTGGGCTCATGGGCTCGAGATATCCAAACATCCATCCCCGTCAATTGTGTAACCCCCCCCACATGTGTCATACACCACCCCTGTATGCGTCTTGTTTGTCTTGTCTGTTAACCTCCCCTACCTACCTCCCCGGCTATACCGACTTCCCGTACCTGACATACCACTCTCACCTGAAAAAAAAAAAAAAAAAAAAGGGACACTCTGTACCCATAAAAAAATTACTCCCCATACATAGCTGCCCATTTTGCACACATGTCTGCTGGACATGTAAACTGGCAATTACAATTGGCTGTACAACAAATATTAATGTTGTCCTCACACCTCTCTCAGGGGTGGAAGGTTTCAAATTTCACACCAAATTGCAAACATATGCACAGCTGTTGCTGACGAAGAAATTGGAAGCTATGGGGCTTTCCTACATCCCTCCTGCAAAACCTGAGCTTGTTTACCTACTATCCTACCCTCTTTGTGCCCCCTTTTTCACCACTTTCCTATCTCCCCATTTTCTTTTCTTTAAAAAAAAATAGCGCGGGTGTGCGTGAGAGTAAGCACTTTAAGCAGTAGTAAGCGGGAGTGCGCTTCTGTGCACTTAGCTAAGCGTGTGTGCGCGAAGCTAAGCAGCAGTGTGCATGCGTGACCTCCGCGCAAACCAGTGCTAACCCGCTTACAACTGCTTAAAAGTGCCTTAGTCACTCTGAATGACAAGGCCTGTAGTTTTCTCAGCAGCAAAATAAAATACCTCCCTCAGTCTCGAACCCAGGACCTTGGAAACACCAGTCTGCATGACTTACCACTAAGCCATGACTGCTATACAAGAACATTGTGCTGAAAGAAATATATCATAAAATAGTAGGAATTAATGTAAAGGGAATATGGCAAGTCTAGTACACAAAGCATGTCATGTATATTTACTGTCAAATCTAGTGGATTTGTAAAATAGTACTGTGTGATGAGAAACAGTCATGCTAGTTGGTAGCTACTAGGTAATAATGTCACAGTAGCATCTGGCAAGCCACACACATACTCAGAGCAGGATAAACACTGCCATAGTTGAATAGTTAAGAGATCAGACATAGCAACTGTGACTGAGTTACAGGGATGTCCCTGATGTGAAAACAAATGTCAACTGTGCCCCACTGACACCCTGTTAAATGTAGTAACAGTAGGCAGAAAGGTGTAACTACACATGCAATGGTAACTATGAATGACTGAAGGTATGCACCACCTGCACGTCACAAATGGTGTACTAATACATATGCTTGAAATAACCCACAGTCACAACTGCAGAATATCAGTATATGTCATTGGAGTATCCCACTGCTATGTACCATTCCATGAGGCTGATAAAAGATGCACCTGAGAGTATCTGAGGCCTGCTCAGCAGCATGATCAAATACCCTTGTAAGTGTCAAGGGCCACACCATGGCCAGACCAAACTGCATGCAGTAACACCCTACCACAACAAACACATAGGGAATTGCTGCCCAAACAGATTTAGCAAGCATTACAAGCTGTGAATGTAAATGGAAAATAGGAAAGCCATATCAACATATTACAGGAAAGACACCTAGCAGGCATACAAGGAGTGAATGTAAAGGCCAAATATTGAAGCCATAGCAACAGATTGCAAGAGCCACTGCTATATACCAGTTACACCACAATCCCCAAAGGAAAGCACACACACCCATATACACAGTATTACTAGTCGTAGGTATCAGTTTACATACAAACGGAGAAGAGGACAATGGAGGAAGGAATACTCAGCTTACAGAACAACATGCATTGCAATGTCTACAACACAGCCTGAAATATGAGAGACATACCAACCCTTACACTCACAGAACAGTGTCCACAGCAAACCAGCATGGTCCCCACCCTGATAATCTGAAAGGGCTACGCCTACCTAACAGACCTTTTATAGCACAGTCCTGTAATTACAGTGAGAACTGCAATCACTGCACAACAGGCTGCATGCAATTTGTAAATGCTGGATAACAATTGGTGCACAGGCCATCACATGGACATGTGCAGATACCTACAAAAGCATCCTGTACTCCCAGTCCACACATGCAATACTTTCATTGCACCCTCTGGAGGTAGAGAGAGAGAGAGAGAGAGAGATAGAGAGAAAGAAAGAAAGAAAGAAAGAAAGAAAGAAAGAAAGAAAGAAAGAAAGAAAGAAAGAAAGAAAGAAAGAAAGAAAGAGAAAGAGAAAAAAAAAACTGTAACAACAAAACAAAGAGGCTGACAGTAGGCCAAGTAACTGCAAGCCTACGCAAACAGCTGCAACAAACACAGGTAATGTAAAGTACTACTATAATAGTCTACATACTGTGAACCCTCCAGATGTGTTATTGGTCTGTATCTATGTATATGAAGATGTGCATAGGGCCGGGGACATACTGCAACTGTCACTGAAGGCTCTACATACATATGTATGTGAAAGTAGCTATGTGCACATAGCAATGTAGGTTGTAGTGCAATGTACAAGTAGGTTGTACAGTAATGGATGTTCAGCAGTACGTTACTGTCTGTATACATATGTGGAACTAAAAAGAAGTATATATATATATATATATATATATATATATATATATATATATATATATAACATGTGTATATGTATGTATATCGAGATATGTATGCATACATATATATATATATATATATATATATATATATATATATATATATAAAATATGCATATGTGTATACATAGATAGAGAGGGATGTAGAAATACATAGCCATATATAGTTTCACAGTGTCATAGTTTAGTACTAGGCTATCTGCAGACAGTGTATAGAATAGATTTAGAAAATTGCGCCTCTGTATAGTAGTGACACAGTGAAGACCCCCGTACATAATAACATTAGTTTACTGTGCCTCTGTCTAGTAGTGACACAGACATGACCCCTGGTGTAAACCTATGATCTCCCATCCACTCGTCAAGAATTCACATGAAGAGTGTCAGTGAGGGTCTCTGCCTAACATGAACTGGGATCCTGTTCCACAGTATGGGAAGCCTCTTAGTGATGGATCTGTCCCTACAGCATGTCCTATTCATATGTGTGCTGAGGTTTAAATCTGTAACTGTTGTGGTTCTGATTGATTTGGATTGTATGAAGTGGAACATGTCCATCAATACCTGATTGGACATGGCCTTGTACATCAGGCACAGATCATCCCTAAGTAGGCAGTATGCTACTTTCTACTAGTGCTGATCAGAGATGCCTTATCTGTATGAAATTCTTCTCTGCCGTGCAGTAGCTACCTTCTGTTGTTATACAATTTGTTCAATGCTGGGGTCCACCAGACAGGATGCCTGCCCTTGGTGGGGAGAGTCTTGGTTTTATTTGGGATTGCATGATCCATGCATTCTTGGAGATGTCCGTAGAAAGCATATGTGAAGGTGTCTGCATTGTGGGATGTGGTTTTCACTGGCCCAGTGGGCATAAAGGATACCAACTTAGTTATAAGAAGTGTAAAGCTAGCATGTGAGAGGTTTCACACTGTAGTCTTTTGTGTTGTGGGGGAGGTGGGATATGTATATCCAGGGGGGATTAGTCTGTGGCAGATGTGACTAGTGAGGGGTATACTTCCAGTGTGTAGCACATTGTCCCCATGTTTGTGATGATCAGTCTAGTATATTATCCCCCCTTGTGGGAGAGGTGACTAGCTGTTCCATTGCATTTGACTTAGTGAATTCCGGGAACCTTTGGGCTAGGGTGTTTGGGGAAGAATAAGGCACCCAGTGTATGTTAGGGTAGTTGAAGTCTCCCAATATGATGGTGTGTGGTGGGACATTCATATCCTCCAATGTCTTCAGGAAGGCTGACTGTGGTTCCTGAGATTGGGAGGGTGGTCTGTAACATGCTACCAGTTGTATAGCAGGTCTGCATATGGTTATCTCCACCTGGATGACCTCTGATGCTTCATGTGTTGCCACTAACCTGGAGGTGTGGGTGTCTTTCATGAATATGGACACACACACCCTCCGTTTTTGTTTTGTCCTGAGTCCTGGGGCCAAAAAGCATGATACAAGGTATAGCCTGGTACCACTGGTGTGCTCTCAGGAGCCTTGAACCAGGTTCTCACTTACTGCACAGACATCGAGATTGGTAGAATATGTACGTACAGATATATGTAATACACACATACATATATATAGATGAATGTAGATACATATACATATACAGATAGATCTGACTGACAACAGATGTGTCTATATATGACTATCTCTCTCTCTGTCCCACCCCCTCTCACTCTCACTCTCCCTCTGTCTCTCTCTCACTCTCTCCCCCTCTCTCCCCACATCTATATGTATATATCTACATCTCTATATACATATTATATACATATATACAAACATATATATATATTTATATACAGATATAAATATACTGTGTGAGGCACATGTGTGCAGATATCTTGCAACAGGTGCCTGGTGTCAGAGGCATGGAGTGAGCACTAGTGTGGATACTGGAGCACCATACCCCATTTAAAAACACTGACAGCAGTAACCACCACATATGTGCATGCCTGCCCACCACTGCATGTGTCAGGGGGGAACAGGGGCAACAAGTGTACAATAGGCTCCCCATTGATATACACAGTGCCACACTAGTTCTGTAATACCTGTACATGGAATGTGTCAGCAGACATGGTGTGTCAGCTATGGACATGTAGGTCACTGTACCCCTCCACACCCCACAATGTAATACACTGTATTTACCTCCCATGACAGCTACAGATATGGAGAAGGACACAGACATATGCAAGTAACTGTGTCAATGCACTCAAACACAATACCTATGCAGAGTGACTGACAAGACCACAGAGCGCACACAGACTACCTACATAGAGGTTACCACTGCTGGATATACATAGTTCGGTCACACCCATGACAGTTGTCTAACAACCATGGTAACACCTCCAACATCCACAACACAAATTACCTATGTTTGTCGTCCTTGTCACTGCAGTATAGAGCACATGGTGGAGGTACAGTACCCTACCCACAGATACGACATACCCTGTAGTAGACCACATAGAATTAAGAAGAGAGGCTCCCCATGAGTAGATGTCAGACATACCCCTGCTGAATGTTATGCAGATAGGTAATATGCCATATGAGTCACCCTGTTTGTAAGGAGCAGGTACGATCATAACACATGTGTCACAAGGGGCAGGGTAGCATAACAGTATGCTGCTTTAGGCCCAGGGCCAAAAGCACACTACCTACCTAAGACACAATGCACACCCATGAACACATTGCAAACAAAATATGGGAGGTGGAATGAGTGTGCCAGTGACTGGGTGCATATTGTGTACTGGTGTGATTGCTCACCATGACTGTCTGTCTGTCATGGTAGTGTGTCTCCTTGGTGTGAGGCCAGAGACATGTGTGTGAGGTATTGCGATCAACACATACTACATTGCCATATGTTGTGCTGTGTTACCCTGTATGTCACTATGGTGTAGATAGGGTTATGGCAAGTAAGAGTAGTGTGCATTACCAGTGAAATATGTAACGTGCATTGTGTGCAGTGCATGGGCTGATAATGTTCCCCATACAGTACCTTGATACAAACCCCCATTGTGAGGTTGTGTATTGTACCTGAAACAGTGTGTTGACTGCTGCAGTATACTAGTCTGTCGTATGGAGTGCGCCAGGTACTGTTGCACAGTTGTCGGATGAGCACTGATATCTGGTCATTTACATGTGTATCCCCCAATAGACAGGCAGAAGCTATATATAGTGGTTAAGTTATATCACTGCAGTCGAGTATTATGTGTATTATGTGTGCCATAGTTTGCTGACAGATATTGCTGACATATTTTCCTTCTCCTTTTCAGGGCTATGGTTCACCAGTGGAACCCTGTCTACTCCACTGCAGAGGAGGAAGAGATACACCAGAGCCTCTTTTCCCACACCAGCCAGAACCAGCAGGAGAGGTCTGCACTGTGGCAAGACTTGGTCCGTCGGGTAAATGACATAGGCACACATAACTGGACATATGAGCAGGTACGCCATCACTGCAGTGATTTAATTAGAAATGTCCGTCAGCGTGCATTGGATATCCACAGGCAGCAGCTTGCCACAGGTGGTGGGGTGTCTAGACATCCCCCCTCACCAGACTGGAGGGACTACTCCTAAGTGTTGTGGCTCCAGCCCAACAGCAACAGCAGCAGCATACATGTGTAATGATGGAGGCTGGACCCACACAGCAGCAGGACACGGAGCGTGCAGGTAACATGCCATGTGTATAGTTGACCATTCTGTACACTGTTAGTTTATGCATGTGTGAGGTGTGTCCTCATTTTGTAGCTGTAATTTTGGTAATTATTGTGCAAGAGTGATATCCTCAATATCAGCAGTACACCTGTGGAAGCTAACTGTTGCACTACTGAACTGTATCATGCTCACAGTATCAATGGCACAGTTGTGCCCACTGACAATAAATGTCTCTTTTCTGCAGGACCCTCTGTTGTAACAGCAAGGCAGCCTATCCATGCTGGTGAGTGTGTAATACCATTACCTTCAATACTCTTGATACTAACAGTAATAATAGGCTGAAGCAGTAGTGCTATGTGTTTGATTGCAGGTGTGTTTGTGTCTGTGTGTTGATATCTCATATACTGAGGTGTGTGCATGTGTGCATGTGCATATGTGCCCATGTGTGCATGTGCCCATGTGTGCATGTGTGCATGTGCCCATGTGTGCATGTGTGCATGTGCGTATGTGCGCATGTGTGCATGTGCCCATGTGTGCATGTGTGCATGTGCATGTGCCCATGTGTGCATGTGTGCATGTGCCCATGTGTGCATGTGCCCATGTGTGCATGTGTGCATGTGCCCATGTGTGCATGTGTGCATGTGTGCATGTGCCCATGTGTGCATGTGTGCATGTGTGTATCAGTGGTGACATTGTGTACACATTGTAAACTGTGTTTCCTGTCTTACTCCCACAGGTTCTGGTGCTGCTCTGGTGTTGTGCAGCAGGGAACCTGAATCAGCTGCTGTGGATAGTGATAATGATGATACCTGTGTAATGGCACAGGTAGGTGTGCCAGGGTCCATCATTGGTCAGCCAATTGACACTACACAGCTGTCGACCCCATCAATGTGCACAGTAATCCTGCCAATACATCCTTTGTCACCAATGTCCCTAGGTGATGGACAGGATACAGTGGGCATTGACCAGGGTAATGTGGTATCGGTGGCACATGCATCCCCACACAGCAGCCATGTCCAGGGTCCTGACATGGTACCACACAGGCAGATGTCCAGGGGTTCTTGTGGGAGCATCCGTGGGCATACCGCCCCTGTCAGATGTGCCCACAGAGGTCTTTCAACCTCAGCTATGTTTCGGGCTGTAATGCAGGCACAGTCACGTACAGAACGGTACACTAGACAGGGTCTGAGGGAGCTGAGAGCATGTCGCACAGCCATGAGTGACAGTATGCGTGATGTTGCGGCTGCCATCCGTAACTTCACTGAGATCATTGACAGATGTTGGGGGGACACATTAGATCAGTTCCACAACTACATGTCCATGAGCCAGGGAAATGGTGGATGGTTGAGGCATCGACGTGGCCATATGCCAGCAACAGCAGCAGCTGGCAGCCGTCACGGACAACAACAGGCCCGAGGCTGCTCACATAGTGCCAGCAGCAGCCCCAGCAGTGCTGGGTCTGTGCTGTCATCAGACCACCCCAGGAGACCACGTGCACGTGGCGCTGGACAGTCCCAACAGGGACCTGTCTCCAGTCACCAACCACCTGCTTCTGATGACAGTACCCAGTCTGGCTTAGTACCTGATACAGTCCATATCACCCCTGCCAGGCAAGGGTACTGGGTCCGTGGCCACAGACAGTGATCTGTATGACCTGGCAGGTACAATCTGTGGCTGTCCACACACACCTGTATATGGCAGCCATGAGGTGGGACTGTGTGCATTCATACACACATGCAAAGTGATAACACCTAGGGCTAACGCATACACGCACACACTGCATTAACATTGCCCCATCTTGTACTGCTGTCCCTCACCAACACACACACACACAGACATGTCAATTGGTTGTATCAGTGGCAGACTCAGGCATACCAAGTACACACCCTGTGCATATGAGGAAACTGTGCCACCTCCTGCAATCTGTAAAATCAGTGCAGGAACAGGTTAACATGGTGCTGATGCACAGGGTGACTACATAGACGTGTTGTAATAGTATGATGTTGACAACAGTACAGTGTAATGATATCATTGTGGGTATATACCAGCATGCCTGATGCAGTTACAGTATGAATGTCATTGTATTGTTTTGTACACCCATAGTAATTACCACAGTGTACTGTCTGCACATCTTTGCATACTGGTGGTGAGGCTGTCAAGGGATGGCCACCTACATACATAGCACAGGGGATACAACAATGTACATATTGATACTCAACGATGGTCATGTCAACTGTGAATTGCATGCTGTCCACACACGACTCTGCAATGCGGATTTTTGAGGATGTTGATATCTGTGCAATACTGCACAACAGGTTCAAGGCTCACAAGAGCACACTAGCACTACAAGGTCACGCCTCATACCATGTATGACAGCACCAAAACACAGAACTAACTATGACAGTAAGGAGAGTATCCATACATGTCAAGGATACTGTGGTGCCAGGACAGGTAGCATACATCATACTAAATCTGGAACTGCTGAGTGAGGGCTCAGTGTCTGTTATTTGACATGTGTATTATTACAGGTATGAGCACTTGGGTATCAGGCCAGTTATTCAACATTACGAAGGTACGTGGTCTATACACTTGTGGGGGGGGTGTGGCTGGACCCAGCCCGTCTGATCTGTGAATGTCTGGGTACAGGCTTATACTGCCTGCATATATGCACTGTTACCTACTGGAAGTCGTACACCTTGTTTGTTGTAGCATAGTCTACATACAGGCCTGCTGACTGTAGCTTTGTTTGTATGCATGTTTGCTTGTTATGTTCTTGAAACACTGATTCCACCTGCAGTGCAGATGTACAGTGCCTCTGTGGATCCCTAGTGACATCTGTATTGCTTACTGTGCTGATGTCCATGTCCCACTTGACAGAACGTCACTGTTTGTCCTGTTTGCATGTAGCTTGCCTGTAACACATTGCATATGACTTACCTCGCATTTGCTCAAGACAGCATTCATATATGCCAGCACTAACAAATCAGAAGCACTACACCCTCACATAGTCACCTTGAGTACCTTGTTCCCCATTAGCCCTATGTGTCGTTACTTAGTATGGGATTCACAATGCTATGGTAGCATGTGCAAAGGTCACCTGTCGATCTACTCTCAGGTACAGTTGGTGAATCTGTGAGTCATGTGGCAATGTTACAGCTGCCTCATGTACACAGACAACCCTCTCCCCTTCCCATACACTTACAACACATGTGAGAGATGCAACCACATAGCCAAATTGGGGGCTAAGCTCTCCTAACTCAGCACTGGCATTCCCTGTCAGGTGGAGTGGGATACTACAGTGAATACAGTACCAGTCTCCCATAGACCTGCCACGACCGCAATCCAAACACAGAAACACACAGGTACATTATTGTACTCTCAGAATAGCATCCTGCCTGAACAGCTGATGCCTGCAAAGCAGACACACAAGCAAATGTTAAGCCAGAGCAGAGCACGTGCAACACATAGCTCACAAAGCCTGTGTGCCAAACAGTCACAGGCCATACGGCTTGACAACACACCTGCTACAGTTGTATGAGGTACCTCTATCGTCAGGTACACTGAGGTCCTGCCCACCAGGCTGAACAAGGTGACGGTCACACTGAGCTGCACGTCGGGCACTATGATCCACCACATAACACAAGCATACCGGTCACTCCAAGGCATGTAGAAGTATGACTCAGTCATTGTCTGTGCCAGTGTGTATGACCTCTGACGCACCTCCCTGGACTACATGTTAGGGGACATAGAGTGGCTCTCTGAGCTTGGGGCACAGGCTGGTATGACCCTGGCCTTGAGTAGCATCTTACCCTCACCAAGAATGCTGCCACAATATGTAGACAGGATGATCAGTTTCTGCAATTAGCGTATGTTTCAGTTACATTCAAAGGGGATCCAATGCCTGTCAGTGTGGGATTACATGCTGGATAAGCCACATTGCTTTGCTTGGGACAGCTTGCTCCTGTCACCCATGGGCCGTTGTATATTGGCAGAGGCTGTTGCTACACACATAGTGCCTTTGTATGCAAGGCTGACATTACATAGCCACCTACACAGGTATCACACAGGATAGGACACTAATAGAAATGCTACTCAACAGCAGCAGTGTAAACCTCAAGATGCATGCAGTGGAAATTGTCCTTAGCATGGAGTACAGCAATATCCGTGCAGTAACAGACTCCTTGTACAAGGCTCCCAGGTGTACACCATCACTGCCAGGTCATTCCTGATACCATGCTTGTCGTCCCCTACACATGCACCAAACCAGAACAGGGGGGATGTATCCAAAGGCACCTCAGATACACACACCCCCAGGTTGGTGGCACTGCACAAAGCATCAGAGCCTATCCATCTGCAACTAACAGTGGGTTAGACTGCCTTCAGGTTCATAGCCTGGCACACACCACACTCCCATACCCAGGAAACCCACCTGGCCTTCCTGACAACACTGGGAATATGACGGTCTCTACAAACACCATTATATTTTTGGACTGCGACTACCCAAACATAGAGTGTGAGCATTACTCTAGCTCCAAGACCCTATCTGAAGGGTTCTTAGCATTCATTCCCTGCATTGCTATGGAACAACTTGTTACCACTCCCACAGCAGGTGACAACATGCTGCACCTGTTCATCACCAACATGTGGACTATATGCTCCAGACCAGTCATGTATCCCTCGCTGGTGGGATGACACCATCTACAACCCACACTGTCTAGTCACATACCACATGCAGCCTCTGCACAGAACACCACAGTCATACAGTTGTCTGATGCATATTCCATGAGGCAGGCTTCGGACATGGGAACTATTGCAGTTCACAGGTACATATGTGTAGGTGGCACACACATACATCATGTGTGCATTGACATTACTGATATAATGTATGTCGTGCAATATTGGGAACACCCCCCCACACACATGGACAAACTGTGTGACAAAAATACACATGGTGTTTGTAGGATACAAACCCCTACCTAACTATGTTATGACACTTGTGAGAGACGCAGTAGCAGAGCACGCTATTTGCATTACTGGGAGGATTGCTTTCTCCTGCTGTACTTATAGGGTGCTGACATCATCAGTGTTTAAACAGTTGAATATGAAGCATGTGTTGTGTAGTAATAGTTGCCAAAAGGAACATTGCGCTTACACATGGAATCGCACACACTACTCCCTCATGCACATTCACATTGTGCACTTGCAGGATTCAAATCCCTATCTAACTATGTCATGACACTTGTGTGTGTGATGCAGTAGCAGAGGGCGCTATTTGCATTACTGGCAGAATTGCTTTCTCCTGCTGCACTTATAGGGTGCTGACATCATCAGTGTTTAGACAGTGGATTATGCAGCATGTGTTGTGTAGTAATAGTTGCCAAAAGGGACATTTCTCTTACACATGGAATTGCACACACTACTCCCCCACACACTGTGCACTTGCAAGATTCAAACCCCTACCTAACTATGTTATGACACTTGTGAGAGATGCAGTAGCGGAGTGCACTATTCACATTACTGGGTATAACTTCTGCTCCTGACATATGTATAGTGTTCTGCCATCATTATGGATGTAGAAGTATGTACATCTGTTACTATCCATCAGTACAGGGGAGAGCATATCTATGCATTAACTTTGCACAGGCACAGTGGCCTACTGTACTGTGGAGGCAGATGCCAAATACACTGTGGATAGCCTTCTGTATTCCCTAGGGACAACAGTCTAGTATTGCACTCTACGACCATATGTTTACCTGTCAGATGCAAGTATCTGTTGCTCATATACTGTTTGTGGGTCTTTATTGCCATAGCCTTCCCTGTCTCTATAAACAACTTGTGTACTGTAGAAGATGTTTGCATATGACTGGGATCCAGTACTTTACTTATGTCTCTGTTGTAACTTCACTGTGTGCACTGGGCAGATGTCTGTATTGTGGGAGGTTCCTGTGTTAACACACACAAATGCCAGATATGTCTGTGCAACTGCTGAACTGTGACATGGCCTAAGTGTGTGAGCATGCCCAGTTCGCAGTTTGTATGGCTTCTTGACTGACACGTCTCATTTATCTAAGTGTGCGAGCATGCCCAGTGTGACCTTTCCTTATGTTGGGATCTGTGGACCACCACATTTGTGTTTGTGTGTGGACGCCATCTATATATCACATGTACAGTTGAGTGTTGGACATCAGGTTGTGTTCTTACTGCCCAACTGCTTTGTGTCTGACCCTAACAGGCATTATGCTGTGCCTGCAGGGTCACCATGGGATAGTTTGCATACAGTTGTCATCATCCTTTCCTGCTGACCAAAAAGTTGTATTGTCGTATAGTGTACTGGTGCAGTACTTTCACTGTGGTGGACAGTATAATCGGTTTCAGTCCTATCACTGCTTGTAATATTTATAGTGAGCACACCAGACTGGTTGAGGGCCAGTTGTGCAGATATGACCATGTAGCATTTTGTTCAGATATGGACAGCATAGTACATGATTGTCCAACATTGTTAATGTATTCCACAACTTGTCTGGACAGTGACAAACGATGGCCATGTGCCCTAGTCCATTTGTTATAATAGTCAGAGAGTGTTTGTCCTTCAACACACATTTACTGTTATTTGCCATTAACTATGTCATGGTTAGTGTACTGTGCCTCTGTCTACCCGTGACATACAGGTGATATCCAGGGTACACCTACCATCTCCCATCCAGTCATCATGATTCCTCTGGATGACAGTCAATGAGGGACTTCCTGGATAACCTGTAGTGGGAGTTTAGTCGTGAGTGGAGTGAGCTTCTGGGTTATGGACCAATCAGTACAGCATGTCCTGTTTATGTCTGTGCTGGGGTTCAGGCCTGTCAGCTGCATAGGTCACCAGCATTCAGAGTTTACATGGGGCCAAATGTCCATTGATACCAGGTTGGTCATGGCTCTATACATCAGGCACAGTTCACTTCCAGCCAGGCGGTATGGCACTGTGTGGAGCTGCAGTTTCTTTAATCAGGTGACACATGGCATCTGTTACAGCTCTGCGATCCTCCTGGTGGGGTATTTGTGGGGTCTTTCCAGTTGCTGCAGGTGTCTGCTACAGTATATCCTTGAAGGGCCATTGTACACAATTGTGAGGCTGCTGATGGATGACTGGAGAGGCACATTGACCTACCCTAACCAAGCTGTGCTTACCTTCATGATTAGGTGGGTATATGGTATGTTTCTGTAACCACTACAGACACATGGTTGTCACATGCAGGATATCTATCACCTTGTGTCCCCAGGTCTCTTATTGCTCCTGATGTACTTACTGGGTTAACACCTACGTGGTAATTTCTGGCCATGTA
Source organism: Protopterus annectens (assembly GCF_019279795.1). NCBI lineage: Eukaryota > Metazoa > Chordata > Ceratodontiformes > Protopteridae > Protopterus > Protopterus annectens. Next base: position 1,087,073,515 of record NC_056725.1, read on the forward strand.
CTGTGTTTCCACAGGGGTTGACTATACACTATTCTGCATTTAGCTTGTTGACATGGCTGTGGCACCACATGTCTGTTTCTATGTGTGCCTTTTGTAGGTTGCTTGTGTCAGCTGGAGGGTCCGATATGGTGGGCAGTTTGTAGTCCTCTGCGAACCTGTTCAGACAGAGTCCTTCCATGTTGGCCTGTACCTATGTGACATATATAGCATACAAGAGAGGTCTCAGGACCATGCCTTGTGGGATGCCAGTTGTACCTGGTTTGCAGTCTGCCATGACTGCAGCATGCCTGACCAGGTCAGTTCTGTCCTTGAGCTGGTTTGCAACCCATCTACTTGCATAGGGGTTTATAGTTAGGCTGGTGAGCTTATCTGTACCGCCAACTAGGGTATTGTATGGAAGGGTGTAGCAAGGTCCAGATAGGCTGTGTGATCCACATTCCCCACATCAATGGCCTTGGTGCACGTTTCACATGAGTCAGACATGTGTAAAGGGCAGGCTCTACCCTATGACAGCCACACTGGGTAGGGTCCAATGTCTGTAGGTACCCAATCTTGTTATTCATGGGATCCATGATCATCCTCTCCATTACTTTGCCAACCTAGATAGTCAGGGTTGAGGGGTGATAGTTTGCAGTATCCATTCAGGCATCCCCTTTGTGGTGAGGGACCACTGTTGCTGTACAATGCTCTTTGGGTACATATCCTGTGGTAGGACTGATAGTGCGCAGTACTGCTATTTGCTGCTCCATTCTTCTTACAGTACTTATTGGACACAACCCAGGACACCATCTGGTACCATTGATGCCATGTGCTGTGCTTTGTGGATGCTGGCTGTTACCTCAGCATCTGCAATGTCAGGGGGCCAGCACTCTCCTGGGATAGATATTTGGCAGCTAGGTGCTGGTGGGGAGTTTGCAAGGAATCTGTTTGGTAGGATGTTGGCAATGTGTGTGGGTTTGGTGTATTGTTTGTGATGTTAGAGTGCTGCAGAGCATATCTGTGGATTATCACCATGGTTCCTACCATCAGGTAGGACAGCTGTGTGATAATCCTTTGTGTCCTGCACAATTTTGTATCATCATAGGTTCATAGGTTCATACTAGGCTATCTGCCCTGGCCTTGTTTGAGCACGGACAGACTGTGTGTGGGTTTCGACACCCCTTGCAATGTGCATATTATGCCCATGTAGGGTTTACTGTACTAGATGTGACACAGGGATGGCCCCCAGTGTACACCTACTATCTCCCATGCACTTCACCAGATTTCTCTTGTTGAGTTTGAGTGTGGAGCTCAGCCTATCATGGACTGGGATTCTGTTCCAGAGTGTCAGGAGCCTCTGGGTTATGGATCTGTCCCTCCAGCACATCCTATTTATCTATGTGTGGAGGTTCAGATATCTCACTGTGGTGTCTCTGCTGGATTTGGGGTTTCTGCAGTGGAGCATGTCCATTCATTCTGGATTGGACATGGCCTTGTACATCAGGCATATATCACCTCTGACTGGGCAGTATGCTTCTGAATTGGGCTGTGGTTTCTTCAGCCAGACTGCAGATGTCCAATGTCTGGACCCTTTATCCTGTTGGTGAGGTACATTTGGGGTCTTTCTAACTGCTGCAGGTGTAAGGTAAGGTACATCTGAACTGGGGCATCGTTGTCACGTATGGGCCTGATAAGGGAAGAGTATGGGGGCACAGTGACCTCTCTTGCTCTACATGTGCATCCTTTCATATTAAGGTGGCAATATAGCAGGTCTTCCTGGCCACCTTGGCAATGTGAGTGTCACATGACAGGTTACCGTCCACTTGTGTCCCTAGGTCCCTGATTACTTCTTCCATACATAATGGATTGCCACCTATGTCATACTTTGTGTGTGCCTTGTTTGGTATTTGTTGAGACATTCATACTCTGCAGTGTCTTCAGGAAGGCTGGCTGGGGTACCTGGGTTTGTGAGTGTGGTCTGTAGCAGGCTTCAAACAGGTACACAGTTTGAGCCAGTGTTACTTGCCCATGGATAGTCCATGCTGCTTCTTGCTGTGGAACCAACCTAGGGGTGTGGTTATCCTTGATAATTACTGGTAGCCACACTCCTATTGTCATGTGTTCCATGTTTTAGAGCTGTAGAGCATGGTATGAGACATAACCTGGTAGAATTAGGGTGCTCTTCTGGGCCTTGACCCAGGTTTCTGTTACAGAACACATATTACCATTCTCCATGCTGTGGTGGGTTTGGTCTGCATGCACCTTTCAGGTTAGACTTCTGGCGTTGGGTAGCATTACATCCAGGTTATTATCCCTTGTGCTACCTATGGTGGTGGGTTTGTGTTTCCGGACTTACCTATTGAAGGCACAGTGGGGGTGACAACAGCCTTTGCCGGTATCCACACAGAGAGGTGTGCTGGGTACGTGCCATCCCTAGCAGGTGGGGCATCATGTCTTGCTCGGCATGTCAGCCCAGGCTGTCAGCCATGTGTTCCCCCTTGCTAACACCAATACCTCAGCCAATTATTGTACTTGATCTTGTTGTCTTCATAGTGTGGCATCATGCTTGGGGAGGGTGAGATGTTAGGCAGGGTCTTCATGTTTGCATATACTAGATGGTGTTACATTGCTTAACACATGTCAATCATGCCTCAGATGGTGCTGCAGGGCTGCCTCTGTTGGATGCACATACTACACTCCCTGTACATGTTTGAGAGCAAGTTGTGTCATGTTAGGCATCCCTGTTACTATATGAGTGAATCAGAGAGGGGTATCATTCCCAGGGTTCCTACTGAGCCAGTGTATGTGTTATGCCTTGCCTCTTTGCCAAGGCCAGGGCATACTGGGCACGCCTCCTTCTGCCTACTGGGGCAGGCTCAGGTTGTTCCTCCTCCAAGTCATGCTCTGCCTGTGATGGCCTTGGCAATGGTGGGGGGCTGTTTGTCCCGGCCCTGTGCTGGTCCTGCTGCAGCTGTTTCCACAGAATCATATTATGTAGCATAGCACATACCATGACAATTTGGGTACATGTAGTTGGTGAGTACTGCAAGGCTCCACCAGATGTGTCCAGGCACCGGAACCGTGACTTGAGCAGCCCAAACACATGCTCTATCACATTACGTGTTTGTGCATGTGCCTCATTATGGCGTTCCTGTTCAGGTGTGTGTGCGTTTCCGATGGGTGTCATCAGCCACGGCTCCAGTGCATATCCTACATCCCCCACTAGGTGACCATGTGGGATGTCCCCACTGGCAAATGTCTGGTACAGCTGCATCAAATGCCAGATATGGGAATCCTGGTAGCTCCCAGGGCAGCCAGCACACACATTCATTATTATGCCCTGGGCATAACACACGACCTGGCAGTTGATGGAGGGGAAGCCCTTGCTGTTTATGTAGGCCCTACCCCGCTCACCGGCTGGTGCTTTGATGTGTATGTGCGTGCAGTCTATTGCACCCACTACCTCAGGGTATTCCACTATTTGCTGGAAGAGATGCATATTGCTGGCCAATACCTCACGGGCATTGAGGAAATATACATGCTCACCGACATGTGCTGACATGGCATCCAGGAACTGGTGCAGTACCCTGGAGGCTGATGCCTGTGATATCCCCATCATATCTGTGTGTGAGGTGTGGCCTGCACAGCTCAACAATTTTCTGCAGGAGGTCTCTGTCCACTCTATAGCACTCCACTATCTCCAGCTCATGTAACCCCTGGTAAGTGACCCTGGGCCTGTACACTCTTCTCCGTCTCCTCACTGTGGGTTGTCTGGCAGCATTTGCATTGTCACCACCCTCAGCAAGTCTCCTATGTCTCCTTATAACAGCTATGCAGCCCCTAGCATGTTTGGTCTGAGTGCAGCTTTTTCAGTTTTCACTTCTACTAGCTTACTCCTGTCTTGCAGTGTCTCTTGAGAGAAACATACTGCAATGCTGTTTGCAGTGTTTTAAGTGCTGGGCTGGGCTAGTATTCTGCCTGTGTAATTGCCTGCTTCTAATTGTTTTCACCTGCTAGCTCTACCAGTATTCCCTGCTAGTTTCCTACTATTTCTTCTGCTTCCTTTTTCCTCTCTGTTTCCTCAGGGGGGAGCAGCACGCATACCAGCGAAAACACGCTCACAGTGGCTACCACATGTGCACACATGCTTACACGGACTAGAATCTGCTTATTCGGGTTAAAAAGCACGCACACCAGCGAAAAACAGGTTTACAGATCTTTAAACAGGCTCCTACATGCTTACTCTGTCTTACACTCGGCACTCTGTCTTACTCGCGCCTGCCAGTGCACACGCGCGCGCATGCACGTACAGCAAGAAACTTTGGTGTTGGCCAAAGTGTACTCCTTCCATTTCTTGACTTTCCCATGCTTATCTGTTGACACTCCTCTTTTTATGCTGTGTGATTGATATCTTTCACATACCACTTTGCTCCAATGAGCTTGATTTCTTCCTGACATTCCCCCCAGTGATGTCACCTATCTCCTACTCTGTTACTCCTCCTTATCTAACTCTTACACTACACGGAATGTGCTCATTTGCTATGTGACAGTGTGATTCACTATCCTACCACTCATTTACATAGGATTGCCTACTAATGCTTAGTTACATGTCTTACACTCAGCTTCCCCCCTTAGCAACCACTAGACGGTGGCCATGTTGTTTTTGGTCTGCTAGTCCCTGCATTGCAAATCCATGCATTACATAAAACCCACATTTGTGGGTTTCAAACCTTTATTTTTCTGTCTTATATAGCGCAGCCCGTTTGCGTGGGGCTGCGCTGCATTTAAACGTCGCCGATCGTCGAAAAATATATATATTTTATTTCATGTTTACATTGGGTTACAGTGCCAATGGCCACATATTTGGCCATTGGTATGCTGACTGCAACATTTGCACACTTTATTTGGAGCTGTCATGGCTCCATTGTGTTATTTGCAGTAACGTACTCAGTTGTCAACTGAGTACATTTCTGCACCTAACACGACTCTTACACGGGCTGGTTTCAGCTTTGTGGATCACTAATCTAACTCATTTGCATGCCTTTCGGCTGCAAGTGAGGTGATTAGCATATCCACGCCCTGCCTGTGTAAAAGTCATTTTAGCTGGTCTCTTACATGGGATTTCGGGCTGTTCCTGGATCACGATGGCTGCATGGAGTCTTACACGACTCTTAGACTCCGTGCAAGCCATCGTGAATCCTGCCCCATGTTTTAATAAGAGTTTTTTTTTTTATTTCAAAAGCACTACTCAAAAACATTGAACAAAACAGAATTATGGCATTTTTCACAGTCTACCATGTATGTGCATACACACACACACACACACACACACACACACACACACACACACACACACACGCAATAGCTGCATTCTTAGTAATGCATGTGTTGTATATGTTGCAAAGTGCATGTTTTATGAAATCATTTTCTCAAAATTACTAGAAGGCTTGCTCACAGAATATCTGAGCATGTGCCCTACTTACATTAATTTTTCATATTATTTCTTTAATTTTGTTTTGTTTTTCATAACAAACTGGGTTTTACTGGACTGCAGAGGTAGCATTTACAGCATCACATTAGAATTCCTTGAACTGGAGAACAAACTGTAGTTGAACTGATTACTCATGCAGATGTAATGAAAATTTGAACAGAAAATTCTTGTTGAAACTGAAACAATTGGGATAGGTCTTACATTTTTGAAAAGAAGACCATTTGTTAACTGCATTTTTTAAAAACTATGCATTAGTAAAATGTTTTATTATGCCAGCCCAAGATCTGATTAAGTATATATACATTCATTTTCCTTCCATTTTTTTAATTTTTGTCAGTTATCAAGTTTTAACATTTTCATAGCTATTTTTAATGATGCAATATTATATTTAAGCTACTTAATGGATACACTGAACTAGACTTGTAGTTTGATTATATCTGCAATACTGGTAGATGAAAACACTAAAAACTGAACAAATCTGATTTCCTCCATATTTTTCCGATTTTTTTGCTTTCATGTCTGCATGCTGAAATACATATATTCCTACATTCAGATGGAATAGAATCCAAATATCAGTACCATATAGAGTGTATTAACAAGACAGTTGTACAGAATATTAGAAACATTTTATTTTCATAGTATAAAGCAATTTATACTTTCTAAATAAAATGTTGCAAATATCAATATGGTTGCAATATCTTATTTAGGCAGTTTAAAGCAGTTTAAAGAGCTGTTGTGAGGTAAAACTAACATATTTTCATACTGCTATGCTGTTCAGTCCTGTACATGTACTGTTCACGTATGTTCATTGTCAGAAAAAATAAAAAGTCACCAATTATGTTTTGTAAACCATTTTGTTGCCCTCATGTGTCAGATGGCCGGCAATGAGTATTTTGTAAAATGACTTATGTCTGATAATGGATGTCCCTTCTGTAATACTTACATCCATAATGCATTTAATAGTATCCAGGAGTCCTTTGAAAGACTATAGGTTTTTTTTGGATAATTGCTCCTCTGATTCAATTTCTGTGTCATTGTTACTGCTGCATGTCGAGGCACTCATATCAGCTACCAGCAACTGAATCTCTTCTGTAGTGAACTCCTGTTGTTATTCAAAATAGTGTTTGGTGAAATATTATTTCTTTAGCCCACTGACAACTTTAATTTTGTTGGTGGCAATAATAAGGTTATCAGTACTGAACACTTGCAGTTCTGAGTATGTTTATGTCCTTTGATAATGGCATATCTGGGCCATATCTTACTCCATAACTTTACAGACATGCATGGTTTCTTCTCAATCCATGATTCAGGAATGTCATATAAAGCACTCTAAATGTGCATATTTGTTAAAGTTTTTTTTTTTTTTTTTTTTTTTTACACTCCTGATGTCAGTTGCATCATTAAGCTCTGCATTAGGGAAGTTTGGAAGCATTGCATTGTCCTGGAGCCCCTCCTCCACCCTGATGCTGAAAAAGATAACCAGGCATGCTTAGGAAAAAGGGGCTGGACTCCAAGTGTTAAGAGTGCATAGGTGTTGGCAGTAAGTTTATTTAAAATAAAAATAAACTACATGTTAAATCTGGTAAGAAAATAAAAAGTAGCAAAAACGAAATGACACTGATGTACACTGAAAGTTAAAACATGAAGAGGTGAATACAGAATATCCTACTGTGAAATGTTAACAAACAGCAAGCAGAACAGCAAAAGTGTTAACTATATAGCAGAGGAATTACTGCTTAGTACTATTCAGCAATGAAACAAGACCTAGACAACTATAAACTGCAATATTTACATATATAGAAATGCTCAAAAGGTGCACCATTCTTTGGACCACATACAGGGAATAATCTACTGGAAAAAAGTCGTAGGCCTTTAAACAATATGCCTGAAAATGTCATGGTAACAGGATAACCAAATATGATATACTGTATTAAGTATAATTTTGTTTAGGGATTGTATTATATTGTAAAGCATTGTAGTGTATCTCATTGTTAATGTACTGTATTGTTAGAAACATATTTACTGAGACATCAGGATAATTTGTTTTAAGGGAGCAATGATTTAATAATTCTAAGTTATGCTAATTGTACTAAATATAACATGGCTGAGTTTTGCCTGTTTGAATACAAAGCCAGAGTTGTTCACTTAGACCACATTAAGGCACTGAACTCTTCATATTTGTAGAGTGTCACCTAGACAGCATGCCACACTATTATCAGCTATTCTGGGTAAACCAAGCTAGTCTAAGCTACTTCTACATGAAAAAAGTACATTGGGATAATTAAAATGTAACAAACCTGTAGGCAGTTGCTTGTCCATGTACTAATCAAACCTCCATCTTCCTAACTATGTAAAAGTTGAAAAAAAAGTATTAGCTTCAATGCTTAATTTTGTCCAGTATTGCAAACTTTCTGCTACAAGGTTTGGAGTGCCGTTGTCATCTTAGGAATGTGATAACTAATGCATGATTCATCTTAGAACCATGTTAAGTGGCCACGAATAGCATAAGTGAAATACTTCCTGAACCCCGTGCTACTGAACTTACTATACTAGTTCATGACAAGATAGTGTGAATGAGCTAGATTTCAAGTTCAGGTCAGGGAGTACAAAAGAGAGCAGCAATACCTAGGACCACACTTGAAGAATACAATGAATATTTGAATACATAAAATAAGAGAAATTGTGACAATTGCCAAGATACCCTTTAGAATATCATTAAATGAAATCATAATTGAAGCTTTTTATTGATGATATTGAGACAGAGATACAGCAGCCAGAATAAACATAAAAGAGAGTTAACAAGGAAAAAGGTGTTATAAGTTTTGTACAGTATAAGGATGAAAGGTTAGAGGTAACTCAAAGTGTTCAGTTAGCAGATAAATAAATAGATGAAGCACTAAAGTGCAAATGGTAGTTAGGTTGTAAAAGTTATTTGCAACTTTATTTATTTATTTATTATTTATTTTATTTTACATTTGTTGACCGGGATAGTTCAACTGGATATATGTCCATTTTCAGCAGATGCCCAGGGAGAAAAGCTCCATATCGACGAACACAAGGCAGACAAGAACAAGATAGTACAAGTTACAATGGAAAAGACTAGTACAAATTTACATATTACACATTATCAATCTCGAGACAAATCAAAACGAAAACTTTTCAGTTTTATATATATATATATAATTCACTTCCAGGTTCCAGTTCAAGCAATAAACAATTCCTATTCTTTTATATATCAATTATTGGATTTTTGCAATTTTACATACATGGAGAAGAACTAGTCCTTACTTATTCAGTCAATTGTGTCAGATTTATTTGGCTAGACACTAATGAGAAAGGCCAAGGAAACCTCTAGAAGGGAGAACTTTCAGAAGTAGATCGCTTTAAATTACTAGAGACAGAGAGAGAAAGGAAGGAAATGAATTTTAATTTGCATTCTTAAGTATACATACTGAAAGAAAGTGCAATTTGAATGTTTTCATATATTATTTAAAGGACAAAAGGCTTAATGAGGTAAGGTTTTGTATTAAAGGGTTTATGAGAATTATTTTGAAACAGCTACATTTAGCATTGTCTTGTTGGAGGGCATTGTTAAGGTTTCCTGATATTGGCTAGGATGGCTTCCCAGGTCTGGGGTCATAATACCAAGAAGGAATGGTTAGCACTTGTCTTTTTTGCATAAGTAAAAATAAGTGAATGGCATTCTTTGGTTGAGAGTGGAAGCTATAGGTTCTGTTTGTAGATGAAAGTCTGCTTGCAAGATAAACACATGAATTTTGTTTCCATAGCTTTAAAAGAAAGTAATAGTCCTAATAGAAGAAAAGGTCTTCTACCCCTGCAGGGTAAGCAATGTGATACAGTATCATTTTTCAAATGGGACCCAAATGTTTGTATGGGCACTCACAAATTCATTCCATAATTGACTGGCTTAGTCCCTCCTAGAGAAAGGGAGTTTGGTCTAAGCGTGGGTAAGGACAAGGCATAAAAGGTCACAAGAAGCAGTTTCCTTGAAATTCCTATAAATCCTTCGAATCCTATGATAGTCTTCCACATTTTTAACAGTAACTAACTAATATGCTATCCATATAAAAGGTAATGAGTTCAGAGATTGTACTTAAACAGGTATTGAATGATCTCTGCTGTACAGTTATTTCCAGCACAGTATCACTGCAACTGTTTTTGAGACTGTAACAAAAGGAGCTACTGCCAGTCCATCTCTCTGGAATGTTGTAAATAATTATATGTTATTTGTAAATATTAATATGATTTATATAGAAGTGTGACAGAAGGAGATACTGCCAGCCCAGATATCTGGAATTTTGTAAGTGGTTGGGTGTCATTTGTGAATAGCAACATGATTCATATGCCTGTGTACAAATGTATTAGAACTGTATGTTATATTGTGTAGACGTGTGCTGAAAAGATATTTTTTATACACTATTGCAACTGTTTAACAGGGGGGACTGAAACACAGGAGATTAACTTGCAATACTTCAGAAGAATGGTTGAGGTTAAGTTACCTTATAGCTGGGCCATAAACAAAAGATGTTATTTCTTAGTTTCATTGCAGTAGCAGACACAATGGGCAGGATTCACGAAGCCTCCGTGTAAAAGATACAAGGCTTACACGGAGGCTGCAGTTAAACGGTGTGACGTCAGCATGTCATGCATATGCATGAGGGCATGCTGAATCACACCTAAGGCTAACATGGTCCGTGGAAGACAGTAGGGGGCGTGTCCATAGGCCAAGCCCTGCAAGTGGACACGCCCCCAGAACAGTAAAAGTGCTCAAAGTAAACACCCACGACAGAGTCCATGTAAATGTGAATAAACACAACACAACACATGCCCCCACATACTATGAACATAAAATATATAAATGAACATGTTATATTTTTTTTTTAAATTGTAAAGATGTTTGCCCGTGAGTGCGCTTGTTTGCGCGGGCGTGCCCGTAGCTTAGCCACAGTTAGCAGTCAGTGGAAAAGCATATAAGAACTAAATATGCAAAGTAAACCAAGAAGCAATAGCGTAGCGGTAGAGACATCGGCTGAAGAGCAGGCAGTCATGGTTCGAGCCCCCACAACATCAATTTTTATTTTTAGTAAAATAAGCACGAAACAAGTCCCTGACAAATATGTACACATATAAAATTATATTCTATGTAAAATGTAATGAAATAGGCCATTTATTTTGAAGAAATGTGAGATAACAAAACAATAAAAAATGCCAGATGTGCCTATAGCTGAGCTACAGTTTAACAAGGTGAGTGCATCTGCCCGTAGGTGAGCAGTGGTTTAAAAGGTGTAAAATGAGTGCCCTTAGGTGAGCAGTGGTTTAACACGCTGAAACTGTGTGCCCCTAGCTGAGATGAGCGTAATATGCGTGCTTACAGCCAAATGAAGCGTAAACCAGTGTAACCCGTTTGCGCAGAGCTACGCACCTTGCCAACAAGCTAACCGACGGGAAACGTTGAGCAAGCTGTAACAAAACTGCCTTTACACAGACACACCCCCTAGCCTGTCTAGACAGTCATAAAATATAAAAAGCAGTGGCCAGGTTCGAACCCAGGATACCATACACCATAGTCAAGGTACTGAAACACTAAGCCACGACAACTGTACTTAAAAATGCAGTAATAGCAAATATATAGGAATGAATAGAAAGTGGAGCATGACAAAGCAGGTTTTGTGAAGTTGATACAATTCCAAAATGGCCAATCACAGATAAGTGTGGGAAAAACGGCATATATAATCCCCATAGGTGGGAACACACAGCATAAACAATTGTAGAACTAACTTGCAGCCAGAATGTCAGGAGTAGGTGAGGGCAGTTGCTTTTGAGTACAGAGGTGGGGCATTGAGGAGTCCAGATACATGGTCTGGCTCCTAGTCCACAATCATGAGGCCCAACTCATGCAGGGCCAGGTCCTGTGGGGAGCATATAGGGCTGAGGTGTGGGACCGGTTGGCTCATGATCTCTCCAGTGCCACAGGGATTCCAAGGACTGGTGAGCAGGTCCGTCAACACCATGTGGACCTGAAGAGACGTAAGCAGGACCAAATGAACCTTTGGATTCAGGATGCCCGGCAAATGCCCAACGCCCCACAACTGAGTAAGTTACATTTAATTATGTATGTAAGAAATTAAACTAGCTGATATTATGGAGATGTGTATTCCAATATTACTTCATTTATATTACAGCTGCAGGTGTCCGTTCTGCAAACCGCAGAGCCTATGGCGATAGGCTGGTGCGGTTGCGCCACCAGGCAGGTCAGTAATCCACTCCCAGTAACTGTAAAGAAATATAAAAGTATGACAGTTAGCAAAAGAGTACAGTGTAGTCACTAAGTAATAAAATGTGCAAGTAACAGTATTGCTTGATTACAAAAGTGTGTTGCAGTCTGTAATCCAAACAGAAAAATGAAAATGTCTGAAATAAAGTCTGAAATAAAGATGCCCCACCTGTAATATAATAGTACACAACCTGCAGCAGGCTGAAAGGTACAGCTGCAGAAGATGAGCAAATCACATGTGTTGAAATATATCCCTGTTGAAATACTGAAACATGACAGAAGTGAGACTGTTGGAAAGGATTGTAATAACTACAGGTAAAACATGTCAATAAAACCTAGAAGTAGGTACCATCCTGAATAGTAAAATGAAAACAAGTGAGAGAGTGTGAGAAAGAGTTATGAATCCACCAATAAAGTAGTAATAACCCCTGAATAAAGTATACTGCAGTCAGTACAGAATGAAATGAATGTGACAAGTAGAACCAAACTGCGAAATGTGTTCAAAGTGTTGCTGCAGCTGGAATGTGTATCCCAAAATCTGGATATGTTGCTCTCAGTCTGCAATATGCAGATAGTATGATTGTCTGAAATACCAAACATCCACAGTTGTCTATAGCTATATAAAGCAAATGTAGCAGGATGATGTAGCTGAACAAAGCCAGATATGAATGTGTATGAATAACAATAAAAAGTATATTGATGTAGCAGTAACAGTCCTATCACCAAATTGAAGTAGTTATAATATAGGAAACTGTAGTTAGAACAGTAGTGTGTATATATCTGCAGCTATTAGAAATGTACAGAATATGTATTGGTATTCGAAGGTGTTAATATTTTTTTCAACCCACCCTATAACCACATGTAATCCATTCCACGTGAAATTGGTATGTGCAATCACAATTAACACCCCTGGACATTTGTCCTGTTGGGTCATAAATATTTGCATGTACATTGATGCATCTGACCTGTTCAAACATCCAAACCTGATGGCCTGTTGCCATCAATCAACCCTGCATGTTGTTGGACTGTGTATTGCTGTTCAAATTATGCATGTGTTATGCTCGCTGTTCAATGGTGTGAATATCTGGGTGTTTGGTTAATGGAAATACTAATGCATGCTGTTACAACTAATTGTGAATGGTATTGTATGTTACTAACCCAAACTGTCATGACATAATGCAAAACATAGGATGACAGGGAAGGTGGGTTCCAGCGGACCCACCTCTCCCACCTCAGCTGGCGAGTGCACCTGGCACTAGTGCCCAGTCTGGACCCTCCTCTGGTGGCCCTGTGCCACCTGCAGGTGGAAGCATTGCAGGGGATGGGGCTCGTCCCCCTCTGCAAGTGTGTCCGGAGGAGAACCACCATTCACCCTCCATAGCGTCCGGACTGTGGTGCGTAGGGAGATCCGGGACTCTGTTCTTGGGCCCCTACACCAGCTTGAGGCACATGTGGCACAACTTACGGGCATGCCTGTTGCCCAGCCTACACAGCCCCCAGCACAGCCCCGTCCTGGGCAGTGAAGGAACAGTGGCAACTGCCCATGGGTGGGGATATCAGTTCCACTGTTGCCATCTGTGGGCTCATGGGCTCTGGATATCCAAACATCCATCCCCATCAATTGTGTAACCCCCCCCACATGTGTCATACACTGCCCCTGTATGCGTCTTGTTTGTCTTGTCTGTTGACCTACCCAACCTACCTCCCCAGCTATACCGACTTCCTTTACCTGACATACCACTCTCACCTTAAAAAAAAAAAAAAAAGGCACTCTGTACCCACAAAAAAATCACGCCCCATACATAGCTGCCCATTTCGCACACATGTCTGCCGGACATGGAAACTGTCAATTACAATTGGCTGTACAACAAGTATTATTGTTGTCCTGACACCTCTCTCAGGGGTGGAAGGTTTCAAATGTCACACCAAATTACAAACACATGCACAGCTGTTGCTGATGAAGAAATGGGCAGCTATGGGCCTTACCTACATCCCTCCTGCAAAACCCAAGCTTGTTTCCCTACTGTCCTACCCTCTTTGTGACCCCTTTTTCACCACTTTCCTGTCTCCCCATTTTCATTTCTTTCAAAGAAAATAGCGCAGGTGTGCACCAGAGTAAGCACTGTTAAGCGGTTGTAAACGGGTGTGCGTGGAGCTGAACGCCAGTGCGCATGCGGCAGCTCCGCACAAACCAGCCCTAACCTGGTTACAACTGCTTAAAAGTGCCTTAGTCACTCTGATTGACAGGTCCTGTAGTCAGTTCAAAAGCAAAATAAAATCCCACTGTCAGTCCCGAATCCAGGACCTTGGAAACAGTAGTCTGCATGACCAACCACTAAGCCATGACTGTTATACAAGAACATTGTGCTAAAATAAATATATCATGTAATAGTAGGAATGAATGTAAAGGGAATATAGGATGTGTAGTACACAAAGCATGTCATTTATACTTACTGTCAAAACTAGTGGATTTCCATAATAGTAGTGTGTGAACAGAAACAGCCATGCTAGTTGGTAGCTAGTAGGTAATAATGTCAGTTAATGTACATATATAAATGTATGTATATTTACATATATATATATATATATATATATATATATATATATATATATATATATATATATATATATATATATATAGTTGTAGGTGTCAGTGTGCATACACACTTACTACAAGAAACAGGAGAGAGGAATGGAGAAATGTGAATCTACAACAAAGCCTGAATCATGAGAGAGATACTAACCTTTACACTCACAGAACAGTGTCCACAGCATACCAGCATGGTCTGCACCCTTACAATCTGAAAGGGCAATGCCTATCTTACATACCGTTTTATAGCACTGTCCTGAAATCACAGTGAAAACTGCAATCAGTACCCAACTGGCTGCATGCAATTAGCAAATGCTGGCTTACAATTGGTGCAGAGGCCATCACATGGACTTATGCAGCTACCTACAAAAGCATCCTGTACTCACAATCCACACATGCAACACTTTTATTGCACTGTCTGGAGGCAGACACAGAGAGAGAGAGAGAGAGACAGAGAGAGAGAGAGAAAAAAAAATTAAGAACACAAACAACAACACACGGTACACAAACTAAGTTGAAGCTGTCAGCAGTGTCAGTACCAAGCTGTGCCAGCAGCAGCAGGAAGCTGTAGAGCAGTAACGCAACCAGCTGCGACAAACACAGGTAATGTAAAGTAACAAGTTAATAGTCTGCATACTGTGAACCCTCCATATGTGTCATAGGTCTGTATCTATAGGTATGTCCATGTGATATGTTGTGTGCACGTAGTTCCACCCAAAGGGGATGACTATACATTACATGTCATTCAGTGTTAGGCCATGATCCTGGCACCAGTTTTCCGTTTCAGTGAGGCCTGTCTGTAGGATGTGTGTGTCAGCTGGTGTAACGACTATGGCGCTTAGCTTGCAGTCATCTGGGAACTTTGTCATCCACAACCCGCACATGTTTGCTTTTACATCTGAGAAATAAATGCCAAACAAGAGGGGTCCTAGGACAGAGGCCTGTGGGATACCACATGTGACTGGCATTGAGTCTGACATGGCTCCTACAATATCGATATTATGGATGCTGTATGTCAACCAGTGTGCAACCCATCATGTGACATATGTAGTAACATGTAAGCTAATGAGCTTGTCTATGATGCCTGAGTGGAGTACTGTGTTGAAGGCCTTAGGCAAGTCCAGGTAGGCTGTATGGATTGCGTTGCCCTCATCAATGGCTGTAGTGACTGTTTTGAAAGGTCAACCAGGTTCAAAAGGCAGGATCAGCCCATCACAAAGGCAAACTGGCTGGTAACAAGTGTCTGCAGGTACCCAATATCGCTGTATATGCGTCCCATACTGAATCATTCCATAGCTTTGCAGACCAGGCTGGTTAAGCTTATGGTGCGGTAGTTCCCAGGGTCAGTAGAGGTGCCTCCTTAGTGGAGTGGGACCACTGTTGCTGTATGCCAGTGTTCAGGTACATATCCCGTAGTACGGCCAAGGTTAAATATCAGTCTTATATGCGGTTGTATGTCCTGTTGGAGTTCACGTAGCACACATCCAGGGATACCATCAGGTCACATTGATGCTGTGTGTTCTGCTTTGCTGAGGGTGGCCCTCACCTGGACATGTGAGATGATAGGGAGGTTACATTCAGCTGTGATAAGTATTTCTAAGTGTGGGGGAGAAGGAGGGGGGATACGTGCACCGAACCTGTCTGCAAGAATGTTGCTAATATCTGTGTGTTCGGTGAATGTTAAGTAGGTGTGTAGTAACTCAGAGCATATCTGAGGCGTTTGGTCCATATGTGTAACATAACTGAAGAAGGCCTTGTGGTTATCTATAGTGTTCGTGGCCATTTTCCTCCCAGAGTAGGCCGTGGATGTTGTTATGAGTGACCGTAGCTTATTACCAGTGCTGACCACAGATGCCTTCCCTTAATGTGAATCTGCTCTGTCCTGCAGTAGCCTCCTTCTATCGTTATACAATCTGCCTTTGGCTGGGGTCCACCAGACAGGATGCCTAACCTTTGTGCATAGGGTCTGGGTTAGAAATGTGTGTGCATGTTCCATGCATTCTTTGGTATGTCTGTGGGATTCGCAAAGGGGTCAGCAGTGTGTGTTGTGGCTTCCACTGGCCCAGTGGGCTGCATGGATACCATCTCAGTCCTAACAAGTGAATAACTGTCTAATCACATACATATCAAAGTAGTCTACTGTGCTGGTGGTGGTGGTGGTGGTGGGATATGTATATCCAGGCCGAGTAACTTGTGTCCAGATCACACTGGTGGATGGCGTTCCACATACAGTACCTTGGTATGAACCCCCAGAGTGAGGTTGTGCATTGGACCCATCGCAGTGTGCTGACCGATGGGGCATGCTACTATGTTGTATGGAATGTGGCAGGTATTGTTGCACAGGTGTTGGCTGAGCACTGATATTTGGCCATGTACTTGTGTATCCACCAACTGACACACACATGCTACATATGGGAGTAGTAGTGTATCACTACAGTTGAGTATCATGTATAGTATGTGTGCCATGTATTGCTGACATAGTCTGCTGATATCCTATTTGTGTTCTCTTCCAGGGACATGGCGCGTCAGCGTAATCCTGCCTACTCTGCAGTAGAAGATGAGGAGATACACCAGAGCCTGGTGCGGGATTATGACATACTGTTTTCCCGCACCAGCCAGAATCAGCAGGAGAGGGCTGCACTGTGGCAAGACCTTGTCCGTAGGGTAAATGAAACTGGCATGCATAATAGGACATATGAGCAGGTACGACATCACTGCAGTGATTTAATCAGAAATGTCCGTTAGCGTGCGTCGGATATCCACAGGCAACAGGTTGCCACAGGAGGTGGGGAGGCCACACATCCCCCCCTCACCAGACTGGATGGGCTACTCCTAAGTGTTGTGGCTCCAGCCCTGGAACATCAACAGCAATACACCTGCATCATGATGGAGGCTGGATCCACACAGCAGCACGACATGGAGCGTGCAGGTAATATGCCATATGTACACTTGACTGTTCTGTACACTGTTAGTTTATGCATGTGTAAGGTTTGTCTGTGGTATGTAGCTGTCAGCATAGTATGTAATTGTGCAGGTGTGATATTGCCAATATCAGCAGCTGACGTGTGAAAGGCAACCGGTGTACTTCTGCACTGTATCATATGCAGTATCAATGGCACAGTTGTGCCCACTGACATTAATATTCTCATTTCTGCAGGTCCCTCCAGTGTTACAGCAAGGCAGCCCATCCATGCTGGTGAGTGTGTTTTAACAATACCTATAATAGTCCTGATAGTGCTAGTAATACTAGTGTAACTCAGTAGTGCTCTGTGTGTATACTGCGGGGTGTGCATGTGTGCATGTGTGCCTGTGTCCACATGTGCATGTGTGAATGTGTGCATGTGTGCCTGTGTCCACGTGTGCATGTGTGCATGTGTGCCTGTGTCCACGTGTGCATGTGTGCATGTGGGCATGTGTCCATGTGTACATGTGCCCACGTGTGCACGTGTTCACGTGTGCATGTGTGCATGCGTGCCTGTGTCCATGTGTGCATGTGTGCATGTGTCCACGTGTGCATGTGTGCATGTGTGCATAAGTGCATCACTGGTAACATTGTGTAGACATTGTAAACTGTGTTTCCTGTCTTCCTCCCACAGGTTCTGGACTGCTCTGGTGTCCTGCAGCAGGGAACCTGAATCTGCTGCCACAGGTACTGATAATGATGATAGGTGTGTAATGGCACAGGAAGGTGTGTCAGGGTCCATCATTGGTCAGCCAATTGACAGTACACAGCTGTCAACCCCATCATTGCGCACAGTCATCCTGCCAGTACATCCTATGTCACCATTGTCCCTAGGTGATGGACAGGATACAGTGGGCATTGACCAGGGTAATGTGGTATGCTTCCCCACACAGCAGCCATGGGCAGGGTCCTGCAATGGTACCACACAGACAGTTGCCCATGGGTTCTCGTGGGAGCATCCGTGGGTGTACTGCCTCTGGCAGACATGCCCAAAGAGGTCTGTCAACCTCAGCTATGTTTCGGGCTGTCATGCAGGGACAGTCGTGTATGAAAAGGTACACCAGACAGGGTCTGAGGGAGCTGAGAGCATGTCGCACAGCCATAACTGACAGTATGCGTGACATCACGGATGCTATCCGTAATTTCACCGATGTCATAGACAGACGTTGTGGGGACATATTACAGCAGTTCCACAACCACATGTCCATGAGCCACGGCAATGGTGGACGGTTGTGGCGTCGACGTGGCCGTATGCCAGCAACAGCAGCAGCTGGCAGTCGGTGCAGACGACAACAGGCCCACGGATGCCCCCATAGTGCCAGCAGCAGCCCCAGCAATGCTGGGTCTGTGCTGTCATCGGAACACCCCAGAAGACCACATGCACGTGGCTTTGGAAAGTCCAAACAGGGACCTGTGTCCAGTCAACACACCCCCGCTTCTGATGACAGTACCCAGTCTGGCTTAGTACCGGATACGGTCTGTAGCACCCCTGCCAGGCACCGGTACCATGTCCGTGCCCACAGACACTGATCTGTATGACCTGCCAGGTGCAGTCTGTGGCTGTCCACAAACTCCTGTATATGGCAGCCATGAGGTGGAACTGTGTGCGTGCATACACACATGCGAAATGTTAACACCTAGGGCTACCACATACATGCACACACACTGCGCCAACAGTGCCCCACCCTGTACTGCTGTCCCTCACCAACACACATACACAGACATGTCAATTGGTGGTATCAGTGGCAGACTCAGGCATACCTATTTCACACTCTGTGCTTATGATGAAACTATGCCACCTCCTGCAATCTCCAACATCAGTGCAGGAACAGGTAAACACATTGCTGATGCACAGGGTGACTACATAGAAGTGTATTAGTAGTATCATGTTGGTAACAGTACAGTGTGCTGATATGACTGTGTGTATATCCCAGCATGCCTGATGCAGTAACCGTATGACTGTCCTGTATTGTTATCTACACCCATAGTAAGTACCATAGTGTAACAGCTGCACATTATTGCATACCGGTGGTAAGGATGTCAGCAGATAGCCACATACATGGGTAGCACAGGGGGGAAGCTAATGCAAGTAGTGATACGCAGTGATGGACATGTACAGTAATGGTGGCAAGTTGACCACAACGACTATGCAATGTGGATGTTTGCGCATGTTGATATGTGTGCAGTACTAATGTAATACAAATCACAATTAACTATGACATAATATCAGTTCTACCATGGACATCTGAGCTGTGCATTCCTGGGTACATGTTGATAGTGCCTACATATTTGCACTGTTACCTACTGTTAGTGTTACCCCTTCTTTGTTGTACAATGGACTACTTCCAGCCCTGCTTACTGTAGCTTTGTTTGCATGCATGTTCACTTGGGGTTCCCAGGAACACTGCTTCCACCTGCAATGCAGAGTTACAGTGCTTCTGTGGACTCCTAGTGACATCTGCATAGTGTACTATACGTATGTCAAGTTTACACATGACAAAACGTCACTGTCTGTCCTGTTCGCATGTACGTTGCCTGTGACACATTGCACAAGACTTACCTGGCATTTACCCACGTGTGCAGTCATATATGCCAGTGTTATGAAATCAGTAGCAGTACACCCACACATACACACCTTCAGTATGTTGTTCCCCATTGGCCCTCTGTGTTGGTAATCACCATGGCAATCACACTACTATGGTAGCATGCGCAAAGGTAACCTGTGAATCACCTCTATGGTCCAGTTGTTGTTTATGTGAGTCATGTGGCAATGTCACAGCTGCCACATGTATGCAGTCAACCCTCACCCCTGGCTAGGAACGTACAACACATGTGTGGGATGCCACCACATAGCCAATCTGGGGACTGAGCACTCTGAACCCAGTACTGCCATACCCTGTCAGGTGGCATGACATACTACAGTGACTACAATACCAGTCTGACATAGACCCGCACTGACAGCAATCTGAACACACTGGGGCATACTTGGAGACTCAGAATAGCATCCTGCCTGAGCATCACACACCTCCGCAGCTGGCACACAGGCATACGTTACGTTGGAACAGAGCACATGCCACACATGGCACACACATCCCGTGTGCCACACACTCACAGCCTGTAGGGCTACAAAACACACCTGTTACAGATGTGTCAGGTACCTCTCTTGGCCACTGCAGTGGGGGCCTGCTCAACAGGCTGTACATGGTGAAGGTCACAGTGATATGCCTGTGGGGCACTATGGTCCACCACAAAACACATGCATACAGGTCAGTCAGAGGCATGGACACATATGACTCAGTCATTGATCATGCCACTATGGATGACCTGAGTCATATCTCCCTGGACTACATGATAGGGAACATAGAAGGGATCTCTCAGCATATGGCATAGGCTAGTATGAGCCTGATCTTGGTTGCCATGATACCCTCACCAGGTATGCTACCACTATATGTAGGAAGGGTGTTCTATGTCTACATTCTGCTCAATCTCCAATGTCATTCATAGGGTATCCACTGGCTGTCAACATGTGCTTACATGCTAGGGAAACCACAATGATTTGCGAGAGGCAGCTTGCACGTGACACCCATGGGCCATTGTATATTGGTGAAGCCCCTTGATACATACATAGTGCCTTTTGCTGCAGGACATGGATTACATAGCCACCTCCATGGGTATCATACAGGATAGAACACTAACAGTGATGCTACACAACAGCAGCAGTGTACACCACAAGATGCATGCACTGGACACTGTCCTCAGCACGGTGAACTGCAAGGTCTGTGCAGTACCAGAGTCCTGATTCACGGCTCACAGGTGCAACCCATCACTGCCAGGTTATACCTCATACCATGTCTGTCATCACCTACACATGTAACACACATGGACAGGGGGGTGGTATCCCAAGGCACCACAGATACACACACCTCCAGGTTGTTGGCACAGCACAAAACATCAGGGCCTATTCATGAGCAGCTAACAGTGTGTTGGACTGCCTTCTGGTTCATAGCCTGGCACACACAACCCTCCCATACACAGGAAACCCACCTATCCTCCCTAACAACACTGGCAGTATGACAGTCTCAAGACATGTCTTTATATGGCTGGACTGCATCCAGCCAAACATTGTGCGTGAGCATTACTGTAGCTACAACACACTAGCTGAAAGGTTCCCAGCATGTGGTCACTGAATTGCAGTGGAATAACATGTTACCACTCCCACAACAGGTGGGAACATGCAGCACCTGTTCATCGACTACATGTAGACTATATGGCCCAGACCAGATGTGTATCCCTTGCTGTAGGTATTATACCATATACAGCCCACACTGTATAGACACATACCGCGTGCGGCCCCTGCACAGTAAGACACAGTCATATTGTTATGCATTGCGAATACCATTTATCCACACGAGGCACATCTCAGACATGGTAATTACTGCAGGTCACAGGTATTTATGTGTATGTGTCACACACATACATCATGTGTGCATTGCCATTGCTGGTTTAGGCAATGGCATGCATTGTTATGTACAAAGACCCACACAAGGTCATATTGTGTGACACAACCACATGTGGCAGTTGTGGGTTTCCAAAACATACCTATCTGTGCTCTGACAATGGTAATAGACCCAGTAGCGGAGCGCACTATTGGCATTACTGGCCAAGTAGCCCTGTTTGGCTGTACTGATAGTGTGGTGACATCCCCTGTGTTTACTGGGGGAATATGCAGCATCTGGTGTATTGTAGTATTTGCCAAAAGGATCTGTTCTTTCACACTTGCAATTACACACACCCTACTACCCCCCCATAGCGGAGCGCACTATTGGCATTACTGGGCAAGTAGCCCTGTTTGGCTGTACTGATAGTGTGGTGACATCCCCTATGTTTACTGGGGGAATATGCAGCATCTGGTCTGTTGTAGTATTTGCAAAAAGGATCTGTTCTTTCACAATTTCAATTACACACACCCTACTAACCCCCCCCCCCCACACACACACACATATACACACACACACTTGCCATTTGCAGGATTCATACCCCTACCTAACTATGTTACGACATGTGAGAGAGACGCATTAGCGAAGTGCACTATTTGGATTACTAGGAGGTTTCCCTTCTCCGGCTGTACTTATAGTGTGCTGACATCATCAGTGTTTGGAAAGGGTAATGTGCATCATGTAGTGTGATCTCCTGATTGCAAAAAAGCACATGCTTTCATACAGAATTGTACACACACAAACTCCCCACATCCAAACACACACACTTGCAGGTTTCAAACTCCTACCTAACTATGTTATGACACTTAAGAGAGACACATTAGCAGAGTGCGCTATTTCAATTACTTGGAGGTTTCCCTTCTCCTGCTGTACTTATAGGGTGCTGACATCATCAGTGCTTAGATAGGGGAATGTGTATCCTGTAGAGTGCTTTCACAGTTGCCAAAAGGGACATCTCCCTCACACAGACTTGCACACACACTAACCCCCCTCCACACACACTGGGCAGTTGAAGGATTCAAACCCCTACCTAACTATGTTATGACACTCGTGACAGACGAATTAGCAGAGCGCGCTATTCGCATTACTGAAAGGGTTCCCTTCTCCTGCTGTACTTATAGGGTGCTGACATCATCAGTACTTAGATAGGGGAATGTGCATCCTGTAGAGTGTTTTCCCAGTTGCCAAAAGGGACACTTCCCTCACACAGACTTGCACACACATCAACCCCACTCACCCACACACACACACACTGAGCATTTGCATAGTTCAAACTCCTACCTAACTATATTATGACACTTGAGGGAGACGCATTAGCGGAGCACGCTATCTGAATTACTGGGCATCTGTTCTGCACCTGCAGTATTTATAGGGTGCTGACATCTTTATTTCTACAGAGGTATGTACATCTAGTACTACCTGTCAGGTGGGGGATAGCATATATATGCATTTGCAGCCACCTACTTCAGGGTCAGATATGCACATCACACTGGCAGGTTATGTTCTATACCATGCTTCATGACCACAGGACCTGTAACACACAACACAACAAGTCCAGAACACCACTCCCACATCCAGGACACACACTTCGCTTCCCTGGGAACAGTGCTGAGATATGCAGGTGTTCACATACACCATTCCAGTTGTTAACATCAGGTACAGGCATATTGTGTGTGGGAACTACTCAGACCTCTACAACTTCACCCTACAGCCACTACAATTTGTGGGTTCATGTGCTATGGCAGAACCACTCACCACAGCCACATGGGAGAATACATATTGCACCTGTCCATCTGCAACATGGGTACTCACTGTTCCACACCAGAGGTAGACCACCATTGTTGATATCTGACCATACCCACCTTTCCCTGGACGTCCATATCCCATCCCCACCCTCAGGCCAGGTTGTCACTGCAAACAAACTGTATTTAGCACAAGCAGACTCTACACTTGTGAAGACTGGGGTGGACGACTTCAAAGGACCCATGCTGGGGGACTATACTGGCCACTCTGCATAATCCTTGACAATTGCATTCTATGAGCATGTGTAAGGTTTGCATTTATCATGCTATCCCACATATACCCATAACTGCTCCACAACAAGACACCTGTCAGGTGTACACCAAACATATATGAGCCGTCCAACAGACAGAGTGAGCTAATACATTGCAGAGCTGTAGCCCACAGAGTTAGGACATCTGTGAACAGTACCGGCATGACACTTCATTCCCACATAATCATCACAACACAGTGTTGACAGTGGAATTGTCCAGACAATGCAGACAGGGCTCCCCTCAGTCTGCTATTGACGCCCACTTACTGTTAGAGGTCCTTAGCAACCCTCTTCCAGCACACACCAACAACATGGATGTGGCTTAGCACATTCAAACCCTGGGATCTCCACTGTGCCCCTGCTTGACAGAGGCACAGCTCACTAGCCTCACATGTTGCTTTATGTGACCTACTTTACAGTGGCAGAGTAGCCTACTGTACTGGGGATGCAGATGCCAAGCACACTCTGGCTAAGCTGTAATTCCCTAGGGCAACAAGCCTAGTATTGACCTCTACACCCATATGTTTAATTGTCAGATGCACAATATTTGTTGCTGTTAGACTGTTTGCATGTCTTTATTGCCATAGCATTCCCTGTTCCTATGAACAACTTGTGTATCTGTGGAATATGTTTGAATATGAGGGTGATCCACTATATCACTTATGTATCTGTGGTCATTTACTATGTGCACTGGGCAGATTGCTGTGTTGTGGTTGGTTACTGGAATGACACATACAAATACCAGATATGTGTGGCCAACTGCTAAACGGAGATATGGCCTAAGTGTGTGAGCATGCCCAGTTCAGCCTTTCCATGGCATGTTGTCTGACATATGCCTCATTTATCAAAGTGTGCAAGCATGCCCAGTGTGAGCTTTCCATATGTTGAACTCTGCAGTCCACCACATATTTGGGTGTGTGTGAACTTCAACAATATCTCACATTTATGGTTGTGTGTTGGGTGTCATGTTGTGTACAAACTGGCCAACTGCTTCGTGTCTGCCACAACAGGGATTATACAGTGCCTGCAGGGATTGCATGGGATACTTTGCATACAGTTGTCAACATCCTTTCATAATGACCTAACACGGTAGTACAGTATAGTGTACTGGTTCAGTACTTTCACTGTGGTGGACAGTATCCTGGGCTTTAGTCCTATCACTGCTTGACATCTTCATAGTGAGCACAACAGACTGTGTAGGGGCCAGTTGTGCACATATGACCATGTTGCATTATGTTCAGATATGGACTACCTACACCAGGCTTGTCCAACATTGGTAGTGTATTCCACAACATAGGTGGACATTGGCAAACACTAGCGATGTTCCCTAGGCCATTTCTGATGCTAGTCACAGAGTGTGTTTGTCCTTCGACACACATTGTAACTGGAGTTTGCCATGACATATGTCATGGTTTGTATACTGTGCCTCCGTCTACCTGTGACATAACAGTGATTCCCAGGGTTAACCTACCATCTCCCATCCACTCATCAGGATTCCTCTTGAGGGGTGTCGATAGGTGACTCTCTGGCTAACCTGTACTGGGAGTTTACTCAAGAGTGGGGGTGGCTTCTGTGTTATGGATCATTCTGTACAGCTTGTCCTATGTATGTCAGTGCTGGGGTTCAGGTCTCTCATGTGCATAGCTCACTGCCAATCAGATTGTACAAGGTGCAGCATGTTCCTTGATTCCAGCTTGGACATGGCTTCATACATCAGGCACAGCTTGCCTCTGGGTGGGCAGTATGGCAGTGTGTGGAGCTGCAGTTTGTTTAATCAGGCAACACATGGCATCTGTTCATGCTCTTTGCTACTCCTGGTGGGGTACTGTTGCGGACTTTACAGTTGATGGAGGTGTCTGCTGAGGTATATCCCACAGGGGCTATTGTAGTTAATTGTGACGCTTATGAAGGATGACTGCAGAGCCACAGTGACCTCCCCTTATCAACATCTGACAACCTTCATGATTTGGTGGGTATATGGTATGTTTCTGCGAACACTACAGCCACATGTTTGTCCAATGCAGGATATCTATCACCTTGTGTCCCCAGGTCTCTCATTATATGTTAGGTATGTAATGGGATAACACTTGTGAGGTAATTGGTGGGCACTTACTGTATATCCACGGTGGTTGTCTATACACAGTTCTGCAATTAGCTTGCTGACATGGCTATGGCTCCAGTTGTCTGTTTCTATGTGGCCCTTTTGTGGGTTGCTTGTGTCAGCTGGGGGTCAGATATGGTGGGCAGTTTGTACTCCTCTGCATACATGTTCAGTCACAGTCCTTCCATGTTGGCCTATACCTATGGGACATATATATACGGAACGGGGGAGGTCCCAGGACCAAGCCTTGTGGGATGCCACTCATATCTGCTTTGTAGTCTGACATGGATGCAGCATGCCTGACCATGTCAGTTCTGTCCTTGGTCTGGTTTGCAACCCCTCTACTGACATAGGGGTTTATATTTAAGCTGGTGAACATATCCATACTGAACTCGTAGGGTATTGTCTAGAAGCATATGCACGGTCCAGCTACGCTGTGTGGACCACATTGCCCTCATCAATGACCTTAATGACTGTTTCAAATGGGTCAAACATGTTTAGGGGCAGGATCTGCACTTACAACAGCCACACTGGGTAGGGTCCAGTGTCAGTAGGTCCACGATAGCTTTATGTCTGCTGTACATACTGATCCTTTCCATAGCTGTGCAGACCAAGCTTGTCAGGATCCTGGGGTGGTAGTTTTCAGTATCCATTCCGGCAACACTTTTGTTGTGAAGGACCACTGTTGTTGTACACTGCTCTTTGGGTACATATCCTGTGGTAAGGCTGACATTGGGCAGTAGTGTGATTTGGCATTCCATTATTCCTGGAGTCCATGTTGGCCTCAGCCCAGGACACCATCACATACCTTTGCTGCTGTGTGTTTTGCTTTGTAGATGATGGCTGTTACCTCAGCATTTGCAATGTCAGGGGACCATCAGTCTGCTGGGATAGATATTGTGCATTCTGAGGGGGGGGGGGGTTTGCACTGAACCTGTCAGGTTGTATGTTGGCAATATGTGTGTGTGTTTGGTATGTTGTTTGTAATATCTGTGTGATTCGGAGCATATCTGTGAATTCCCAACATGGTTCCTACCATCAGTTGAGTAAGCCTTGTGATTATCCTTAGTGCCCTGTACAATTTGTATCTTCATAGGTTCATAGGTTCATACTAGGCTATCCACCCTAGGGCATTAGTAAGCCTAGCCAGAGTGTGTGTGTCTTTGGCAGGCACTTGCTATGTGACTATTATGGCCATTTATGATTTACTTTACTGTGCCTCTGTCTGGACGTGACACAGTGAAGACCCCCAGTGTACATGTACGATCATCCATCCACTTGGCAATATTCCTGTTGAGGGGTGTCAGTGAGGGGCTCTGCCTAACATGGATTGGGATTCTGTTTCTGGCTGTGCGGAGCCTCTGGGTTATGTATCTGTCCCTCCAGCACATCCTATTTCATTATGTGTTGAGGCTGACATCTGTCACTCTCACAGCTCCAATGGCTTTGATTTCCTGTGGTGGAGCATGTCCATTACTCCTGTGTTGGACATGGCCTTGTACAACAGACATACAATGCCTCTGTGTAGGCAGTCTGTGACTGCATTCAGCTCGGGTGTCTACAGCCAGGCAGCATATGACATATATTTGACACCCTTTATCCTCTTTTTGAGGTACCTTTGAGGTCTTCTTAACCGCTGCAGGTGTCAGGTACGGTGCATCCCATATGAGTCATTGTACTAGATTATGGGTCTGATAAGGGAACAGTACAGGGGCACAGTGACCTCTGTTGATGTAGATGTGAATCCTTTCATGATACGGTGTCCAGTATAGACAGTCTTCCTAGCCACATTGGCATTGTGAGTGTCACATGACAGGTTACTGTCGACTTGTGACCCTAGGTCCCTGATTACTCCTTGCATACATAATGGTTTACCACCTATGTGGTAATTTGTGAGTACCTTGTCTGGTATTTGGTGGGACATTCATACTATCCAGTGTCTTCAGGATGTATGGGTGGGGTTTCTGTGTGTGGGAGTGTGGTCTGTCACATGCTACAGACTGTACAGCAGTTTTGACTACACTTAGGTGCACATGGGTGGTCTCTGCTGCTTCGTGCATTGTCAGTTACTTGGCCATATGGGTGTCTGTGCTGAATATGGATACTCCCCCTCCTTTGATGTTTTGGTCCAGGTGTTGGGGCCATAACGCATGATATGTGGTATAACCTGGTAGTGCTGGTGTGCTGTCAGTAGGCTTGCAGCAGGCTTCTGTCACTGCACAGACATCGATGTTCTCCATACTGGGAAGTGCCTCAGGTGCATGCATATTGCAATTTACACATCTGGCATTGGTCAGCATTACCCTTATGTTTCTTACCACTTATGTTTTCTAGGGTGGTGGGTTAGTCTTTTTGGCCTTGCCTACGTACGGATCTATGGAGGTGGCAAAGGCCTTATCCAGTATCCAGACACCCAGGGTTAACAGGTGCAAGCCATCCCTGGAACAGCAGCATGGCATGTCATGCATGACATCTCAAGCAGACAGACATCAGACCGTCTTGGACTGACAGCTGTAACTGTGCCACCTGTTAACCCTGATCATTCTGTGTTTGTACTGTGGCATCATTCTTGGTGAGGGTTGGATGCTGCAAACGGCCAGTGTCATACCGGCCTGGAGTACATACTCAGAGAGCTCATCCATGTCTCTTTTCATGTAGTCCAGAGAGGTACATCTCAGGTCATTCACACCAGCATGGACAATGAGTGCATCATATTTCTGCTTGCTTTGGGGTGACCTGCGTACTTGTGTTATGTGGCATATTGTGGCAGCCTACAGGCAGTTTACTGTACCCTTTCCCTTGTTCAGTCTGGTGAGTGGGACAGCAGTGTGTCTGCCTATACAGACACCTATTACAACTGTATCAGGCATGTTGTTTCTCCTTCTGGCCTGTAACTGTTTGGCACACCAGCTTTGTGTACTATGTTTTGCATGTGCTATTTTTGGAGGTTGTGGTTGCTTGGGGTCTGCTTTGGAGGCCTCTGCTGGTGTGGTGTGTTTGTAATTAGGGCCTCCGGGAATGTTCTTCTGTGTTTATGTGTTTGGTTTACAGTTGTGATAGGTTTATGTAGGACTGGGTTTGTGGTGTATGTGGTTACCTTCTCCTCCTGACTAGTTTTGACAGTACTGAGTTGGGGAGCTCAGCCTCCGGTTTGGATAAATGGTTGCATCTCTCACATATATTTGTATTTATTGGGGGGAGTTGTGGGTTGTCTGTGTACTTGGGGCAGGTGTCACATTGCCTCTGGATTCACAGATTCTACTTGTTGTGGCTGGCCTTAGTGGATTGTATGTGTGGACATATTTTATTGCCATACTACTGATCAGTGATTACTTCCCTTTTTATGTTTGCTCTATCATGTAGTAGCTTCCTCATTTTCTTGCATTGTTTGGTAATGGCTGGAGTCCAGCATGCCAGATGCCTGCGTGTATGGCATTGTGTCTTGTTGTTATTTGTGATTGCATAATCCAAGCATTCCTGGCTTTGTTCATGGAATGCCTGTATAACATGTTCTGCGGTGTGTCCCATATTCTGCACCTGCACAGGGCCTTTCGTGGATTCCACATTGGTTTGGAGGGGTGCAACCTATGCTTTACACATATTTTTCACTGTGGTTTTCTGGCCAGGGACTGTGGTCAGGATGTGTATATCCGGTGTGATTACTCTATGGTCTGGTCTTACCAGTGAGGGATACACTTCTCATCTTGCCATCCAGTATGCATGTTGCTGATTATCACATCCAGTATGCTTACCCCTCTTGTGGGAGTGGTACGTTGTTCCTGGGCATTTTGGTTTATGGATTCTGGGAACTTTTCTCCTACTGTGTTGGTGCTAGTATAATGCTCCCAGTGTATGTCTGGGTATTTTCAGTCAAGCAAAATAATGTGGTTTGGGGGGCTTGATATATTCATGTATTTCAACATAGGCCAGTTGCAGTTCCTGGTATTAGGACAGTAGTCTGCAGCAGGCTATATACTGGGAGGCAGTTTTAGCCATTGGTATTTGACCATGGCTAATCCATGCTGCTTCTTGTTGTGGTACCAACATGGGGGTGTGGTTATCCTTGACATTTATTGCTAGTCACCCTCCTTTTGTAGCTTGTTCCATGTTTTGCAGCTGTACAGCACAGTATGAGGTGTAACCTGGTAGTGTTAGGGTGCTGATGTGAGCCTTGACCCAGTTTTCTATTACAGGATTGATATCAACATTCTCCATACTGTGTGCGTTTACACTGCATGCATCTTGCTGTTTAGACTTCTGGCATTGGGTAGCATTACATCTAGGTTCCTATCCCTTGTGGTACCTATGAAGGTGGGTTTGTGTTTTGAGACTTACCTACTCAGGGCATGCTGTGGGTACTGACAGCCTTTGCCAGTATCCATGTGGCCTGGACTGAAAGGTGCACGCCACCCCTAGCAGGTGGTGCATCATGTCATGCTCAGCATGTCTTCCCAGGCTGAAACACATTGGCTCCCCTTTGACTAACTGCATTACTTCAGTCAGTTATTGCAATTGATCATCCCATTGTCATTCTGTGGCTTCATGCTTGGTGAGGGTGGATGTTAGTCAGGGTCCTCAAGTGTGCATATAGTACATGGTGTTACATTACTTAACACATGGCATTCATGCCTCAGGTAGTGCTGCAGGGCTGCCTCTGTCGGATGCACATATTACACTCCCTGTACATGTTTGTAAGCAGGACATGTCATTTTAGGCATCCCTGTTATTATTTGAGTGAGTCAGAGAGGGTATCATTCCCAGGGTTCCTACTGAGCCAGTGTATGTGCTATGCGTTGCCTCTTTGCCAAGGCCAGAGCATACTGGGCACGCCTCCTTCTGCCTACTGGTGCAGGCTCAGGTTGTTCCTCCTCCAAGTCACGCTCTGCCTGTGATGGCCTTGGCAATGGTGGGGGGCTGTTTGGCCCAGCCCTATGCTGGTCCTGCTGCAGCTGTTTTCGCAAGATCATATATGTAGCATAGCACATACCATGACAGTTTGGGTACATGTAGTTGTTGAGTACTGCAAGGCTCCACCAGATGTGTCCAGACACCGGAACCGTGACTTGACCAGCCCAAACACACGCTCTATTACATTACGTGTTTGTGCATGTGCCTCATTATGGCATTCCTGTTCAGGTGTGTGTGCGTTTCTGATGGGTGTCATCAGCCACGGCTCCCGTGCATAACCTGCATCCCCCCTAGGTGTCCGTGTGGGATGTCCCCATTGGCAAATGTCTGGTACAGCTGCGTCAAATGCCAGATGTGGGAATCATGGTAGCTCCCAGGGCAGCCAGCACACACATTCATTATTATGCCCTGGGCACCACACATGACCTGGTAGTTGATGGAGGGGAAGCCCTTGTGGTTAATGTAGGCCCTACCCTGCTCACCGGCTGGTGCTTTGATGCGTATGTGCGTGCAGTCTATTGCACCCACTACCTCAGGGTATTCCGCTATTTGCTGGAAGAGATGCATATTGCTGGCCAATACCTCACGGGCATTTGGGAAATATACATGATCACCGACATGTGCTGACATGACATCCAGGAACTGGTGCAGTACCCTGGAGGCTGATGCCTGTGATATCCCCTTCATATCACCAGTTGGTCTCTGGAAGGTACCTGTTGCTAGTATTCTTAGGCCAACACATACCTTGGTTTCCACTGGGATGGGTTCCCCTCTGTTGGTTCTGTGTGTGAGGCGTGGCCTGCACAGCTCGACTATTTGCTGCAGGAGCTCTCTGTCCACTCTATAGCACTCTACTATCTCCAGCTCATGTAACCCATGGTAGGTGACCCTGGGCCTGTACACTCTTCTCCGTCTCCTCACTGTGGGTTGTCTGGCACCATCTGCATTGTCACCACCCTCAGCAAGTCGCCTATGTCTCATTATGACAGCTATGGCAGCCCCTAGCATTTCTGCTCTGAGTTCAGCTTTTTCAGTTTTCACTTCTAATAGCTTACTCCTGTCTTGCAGTATCTCTTGATAGAAACATCCTGCACTGCTGTTTGCAGAGTTTTAAGTGCTGGGCTGGGCTACTATTCTGCCTGTGTAATTGCCTGCTTCTAATTTTTTTCACCTGCTAGCTCCAGCAGTATTCCCTGCTAGCTTCCTACTAATTCTGCTGCTTCCTTTTTCCTTTCTGTTTCCTCAGGGGGGAGCAGTGTGCATACCAGCAGAAACGCGCTCACAGTGGCTTACATGCGTGCACACATGCTTACATGGTTCAGGATCTGCCTATTCAGATTAAAACGTGTGCACACTAGCGCAAACAGTGTTACAAATCTACCAACATGCTCCCACATACTCAGTCTGCCTTACACGCGCGCACACTGCCCTACTTGCGCTTCATGGTACACACAGGTGCGCATGCACGCCAAGCAAGAAACTTTGGTGTAAGTAACAGTGTACACCTTCCATTTCTTGACTTTCCCATGCTTATTTTGTGACACTCCTCTTTCCCTGATCTGTGTCTGTCATCTGTCATGTTACACTGAACTCCAATGAACTGCATTTCTTTCTACCATTCCCCCCTGTGATGTCACCTGTCTCCTACTCTATTCCTCCCCCTTATGTATTTCTTACACTACTCAGACTGTGCTCATTTGCTATGTGACTGTGGGATTCAGTATCCTAACCCTCATTTACATGAGATTGCCTACTAATGCTTAGTTACATGTCTTAGACTCAGCTTCCCCCCTTAGCAACTACTACACGGTGGCCATGTTGTTTTTGGTCTGCTGGTCCCTGCATTGCCATTCCATGTATTGCATAAAACCCACATTTGTGGGTTTATAACCTTCATTTTTATGTTTTATACAGCGCAGCCCGTTTGCATGGGGCTGCTCTGCGTTTAAACATTTTTTTTATATTTGCATTGGGTTACCTTGCCAATGGCCACATATTTGGCCATTGGCATGCTGCCTGACACATATGCACCCTTTATTTGGAGCTGACATGGCTCCATTGTGATTTTTGCAGAAACGTACTCAGTTGTCAACTGAGTACATTTCTGCAGCTAAAACGGCTCTTACACAGGCTGGTTTCTACTTCGTGGATCGCTAATATACCTCATTTGCATACCTTTCAGCTACAAGTGAGGTATTTAGCATATCCACGCCCAGTCCGTGTAAGAGACGTTTTAGCTGGTCTCTTACATGGAGTTTCGGGCTGTTCCTGGATTGCGAGGCTTGCATGGAGTGTTACACGTCTCTTACACTCCGTGCAAGCCTTCGTGAATCCTGCCCAATGTCTAGAACTATAAGTTTTTTGTATTGTATTTACATGTGGAAGAATGTAAATTATTTTATGACTTCCTCCATTTGCCAAAGATCTGAGGGTTATTTATTTTTCACAGGGAGATGCTAAATGAAGGCAGTTTCTAGCAATAGGTGTTTTCACCTGGGATAGTCAGATGACAAAAGTGATGTCATCCTGAAAGTATCCCAGAAGCAATATTTCAGATATTAATTTAAGAACTCTCTGAGAGACAGACAGTGCATTTTGTATTTTGTCTTTTGACCTGACAGCATCAGCTGAGAAACTCACTCACCACATCTGTCTTGCCTTGCTATTTGTAAGTCTATGGTACAGTAATTTATTTTAGATGCAGTTAGAAATATAGTAAAGTATAGCTTTGATGTTCTCTTTATTTATTTGACACTGTCCTGTAATGTTTTAAATATTTCCTGTGATTTTGAACTCTGTAGTAACTGTGTTTATTTACTGAGTACTTTCTTGTTCTTTTATTATTTATTATTAAATATATTTAAACCTTTTAACTGTGGCTAGTCTGTCTAGAGGTATGTAAGCTCTTACTGTGCTTGCATATCTATTTGGTGATACTGTGCAGGCCACTCTTAATAGCCTTGCTCTTGGTCAAACTACCATTTGGAATAACAGTAGCATTACACAGTAAGATTGAACACCCTTTGTTAAGGACCTTAAAGTAGCTAATACGTAGTGACAGGTGGCAGTAAAAACTACCTTATAGTCTGGGAAGAAGGGTAAATAGCTAGTAAACCTGTGCCAACCTTTCCCAGGTGTGGGCAAGGACATGAAGCACTGGTTGTACAGAGAAGATGCCTGAGGCCTTGACCTGGCCACTCAGCTGAGATCTCAGTCCTATAGCTGTGCCAGTGGGGAGTGTTACTGGGGATCTGGAGAGAGGGGGAGAAATCAGCTCCAGACTGCCTGTGGTCTCTGTGTGCTCTTAAGGGAAATTGCACTTTACTGTGTGTGTACTTGTCATCCTCCAAGTGTGTACATTCCCCACTGTTGCCAGTGCTGAGGATTGAAGCTCCTTGATCACTGGGCCAGTGTTGGGGTGTCACATATTAATTGGTGAGAATGGTGGGATATCCACATCACAAATTAGTTGGTTTACAGAGGTGAGATATCCACATATTAGGATTCACTGGTGAATATATTGAATTCCTGTAGCGTGTAGCCTGTAAACAGTGTTCACTGGACTAGGTGTTTGAACTCTCAATCAGGCACACAGTGAACATTTAGAGTTTCATATCACAATAGTTTTATTTATTTTTTGTTAGCCTAGTTAGGGGGAGCAGGCAATGATGTCACCAGAGTATGGCAAGCTGACAAGAAGCCAGTTGGCTGAAATGTGCTAGGCCAAAGGACTGATGCATGCCAAAATGACTAAAGCAGAAATGATTGCAGCCTTGGGAACAGCTGCATCACAGACCAGCAACCAGAAGGACAACCGGGCTTGCCTTGGAGATGTACAGCTCTCAGAAAATGGACAGTTCAACCTTTCCACAGAGGACTTTAAAATCCATCTGGAATTAAAGAGACTTGAACTGGAGGCCAAACAGTTAAAACTAGAATCAGCAGAAACTGCAGTATTTGCAGGCTGAATAAAAGGAGAAACAGATGTCACTAGAATCAGCGGAGAGACTGAGATGTCTGGAAGCTGAAGAGCATGAGAGTGAGAGGCAACATGAGAGGGAGATGCTGACTCTTCACCAGGGTCATGGAGATAATGGGGAAGGTAGTAACTGAACCCCAGAAGCCACAAAGATCAGTAAATTTTTTCCACAATTTAGAGTATGAAAATGTTGACAGTTTTATTCATATGTTTGAAAGGGTATGTAAACAGTATAATGTTGACCAAGGGCTCTGGGTACGGTTCCTGACCCCCTTACTCCACGGTAAAGCTGTAACTGCTATTTCTAAAATGTCTGATACTGATTGCTTAAATTATAATACTGTTACAAATTGTCTTTTAGAGTGTTTTAATTAAACACCTGAAGCTTACAGAAAAAAATTTCATGAGCATAGATGCAAGGCAGATGAAATTGTGTGTGAATATATTGCTGAACTAAGCACTTATTTTCATAGGTGGGAGAGTGGGTGTCAGGTCACCACTTATGAAGTGCTGTCAGATCTTTTGGTAAGGGAACATGACCTTAGCACTTTTCCTGAGCATATTAGAATCTGGTTAGTAGATAGTCAATGCACTACTACAGAAGAGTTGGGGAAGAAGGAAGACCTATACCTAGCAAGCAGGGCATCACTGCACAGGAAAGGGATACCCAGTGCTGCTCATGGGTCTAAGGAAACCCATGGTAGGCAGTCTAAACCACCCAAACAGAGTCTGTCAGTAGCAGGGGAAGCCACTAGTCCAGGTATACATCCAGTACCAAGGGTTAAATGTTTTAAATGCAACCAGTCGGGCCATGTAGCATATAGATGTCCATGCAGGCAAGGTGGGGAACAAAAGGTGGGAGAGACAATAAGTGAGAATGACAGAATGTCAGCAGTAAGTTGTCTGGAGGCAACAAGGGTACCAAACTACCACAAGAGGTTATATCCTATCTTAGTAAATGGGAAACAGGCCACTGCTAAGCAAGACATAACCTCTGATCTAACCATTGTGAAGCTTGCAGTGGTTAAAGAGGAGCACTACTTGCTTGGGCAGTCTACTCCAGTCACAGCTCTAGGAGGTACCCAATTCCAAATACCTTTGGCTAGGGTTCACCTTGACTGGGAGGGTGGAAAAAGAAGCCAGCAAGTAGGTGCGTTTGAGAATATGTCTGCAGATGTACTGATAGGGAATGATTTTGATAATGCAGTACCTTGTGTGCATGCAGTTACATGCAGAGTCAGGCTTGGAGACAATCATGTGGGTCTGGTAGCAGGGGGGAGGACCCAGACAGACCCACATGATTGTCTCCAATAGTCTGTTTGTAATATGTAATGCTGGTATTATGTAATGCTGTATCTGCTTACCCTTACCTTGCCTGCATGGACATCTATATGCTAAGGTCATGTTCCCTTACCAAAAGATCTTACACTTAAAACCAGGACTAGTGTGGTGGTTACTTCAGGGAGGGAGCTACCCTGTAGCAGTGAGACTGAAGGTGAACCACAGCTGCTTGTGAGTACTGATGTTCCCTTGGACAGAGTGATTGCAAGGGCAGAGGTCAGTAG
Source organism: Protopterus annectens (assembly GCF_019279795.1). Lineage (NCBI taxonomy): Eukaryota > Metazoa > Chordata > Ceratodontiformes > Protopteridae > Protopterus > Protopterus annectens. The sequence continues at coordinate 1,087,109,934 of NC_056725.1, forward strand.
TTGTACCCAGGCTGACAGTAAGGCACCACTATCAGTGGATTCCAGACACCCTGTGGAAGGGGAGCTGGAAAGGGTTACAAACAATGAGTTGAGACAGTCTCATCTTTTAGAGCCTACATTACAAGGTCTGAGGAAGGTAGCTAGTGAGGAACCTGATTTTCAAGGGAAAGGGGAATCTGTATACTGGGACAAAGGGTTACTGTATAGAGAGTGGACCAATGAGAGAGGACTAAAGGCTGAGAAAATACATTAGTTGGTAGTGCCCAGAGCCTACAGGCTGGCACTTCTAAGCATAATCCATGATATTCTCCTTACAGTTCAAATGGGCATAAAGCATACCAAGAGATATATTATTCAGAACTTTTATTGGCCAGGAATTTCCAGAGACTGCAGGACCTGTGAGCAGTGCCAAAAAGTATGCAAGGCAGGGAACAAGGTTAAAGCTCCTTTGATGCCTTTGCTTATGACCGAGAAGCCATTTCAGAGTGTAGCTCTGGATATTGTAGGGCCTCTGAATACCCCAAGTTCCACAGGGAAGAAGTATATCCTAGTGGTAGTAGATTATGCTACCAGATACCTCAAGGCAGTGGCATTGTACTCCATTGAGGCAGAAAAGGTGGAAAATTCTTTGATAGAGATTTTCAGCAGGGTAGGTTTCCCAAAAGACTGACTGACAGAGGTGCCAATTTCACATCAGACCTGCTGGCTTGTCTGGGAAGCACTGTACAGTGAATCACCTAAAGACCACCCCCTACCATCTCCAGACTAATGGTCTGGTGAAGAGGTTAAACTCTACACTCAAGACCATGCTGCAGGCATTAGCAGACCAGTTCAAGAGGGAGTGGGACAAATATTTGGCTCATCTGTTGTTTGCTTACAGAGAGATGCCCCAGGAATCCACAGGATTTTCATCCTTTGAGTTGTTGTATGGGCATAGGATGAGTGGACCTCTAGATTTGATTCAAGATGAGTAGGAGGATGGGTATGAATCCTAAAAGGAGTCTGTTGTGGCATATGTCCTAAACCTCAGGACAAGATGCAGGGAACTCATGGAATTGGCCCAGAAGAGCATGACAGAAGCCAAACAACAGAAAAAGGTCTGGTATGACAGGAATGTTTCAGCTAGAGAGTATGCTGTAGGGCAATAGGCAGTGATTCTCATTCCTGTCAGACACAACAAGATGCAGACAGCTTGGGAGGGATCCTTCAAAGTGGTAAGGAACATCAGTGATGTTAACTACATGGTAATACTGCTAGGCAGGAGGCAGGAGTACAAACTGTACCATGTTAACATGATGAAATCTTACCATGATAGACAGGCCCTTGTGCTAAGTATTTGCAGTGGAAGGCAAGAGGAGTCTGAGGGGGGAACTGGTGAGTGATCTCCTCAGTAAGACTTGGACTGAAACCTCAGTTGAGGGAGTAACAATGTCCCAGCAGCTATCCCCTACTCAGGTTCAAGAAATCTGAGCAGTGATACAGGAGTTTGGGAACATGTTCACAGGGAAACCAAGATACACCCACCTGGTGCAGCACCATGTGGATACAAGACCCCAAGTTCCAAAAAGTAGGCCCCTTATAGGGTGTCTGATAGGGTCAAGCAGACTCTGAGGAAGGAGATACAGGAAATGTTGGAATTAGGGGTAATCCAGGAGTCCAGAAATCCCTGGGCATCCCCAGTGGTGCTGGTAGCAAAGAAGAATGGCAGCATCAGGTTCTATGTGGACTGCAGGAAATTAAATAGTCACACAGAGTCAGATGCTTATCTCATGCCTAGGACAGATGAAGCCCTAGAGCAGCTGGGTGGGCCTAAGTATCTTAGCACTATTGATCTTACCAAGGCCTACTGGCAGGTGTCCTTGACTCCCAGTGCTAGAGAGAGATCAGCCTTTGTGACTCCTTTTAGCTTGTATGAGTTCACAAAGATGCCCTTTGGGATGAAAAATACCACTTTCCAGAGGCTGGTAGATCATAACCTAGCAGGACCAGAAGATTTTGCCCTTGCTTAACTGGATGATATTGCCATCTACAGCCCTTCCTGGCAAGAGCACCTTCACCATGTCAAGGAGGTCCTGGGAAGACCACAGAATGCAGGGTTGACCATTAAGCCCAGTAATTGTCAGGTGGGTACAGCAGAGGTATCCTACCTGGGACATAGAGTGAGGAGTGGTAAGATCAAGCCAGAACCTGCCAAAGTGGAAGCCATTCAGTCATGGCCTGCCCCTGTTGTGAAAAAGCAGGTGAGGGCATCCATAGTGACAGTAGGGTACTACAGAAAGTCTGACCCCAATTATAGTACCATAGTTGCTCCCCTCACAGACCTGATGAGGAAAAATAAGCCAGATAAGGTAGTGTGGATCCAGCATGTGAGCAGGCATTCGAAAAGCTTAAAGGAGTTTAGGGAGGACCCCCTGCGTTAGCCAGTCCAAATTAGAGCAAAGAATTTGTTGTGCAGGTGGATGCTTTGAACCATGGGGTGGGGGCTGTACTTAGCCAGATTTCTTCAGAGGGAGAAGAGCACCCAATGGTTTATCTCAGTAGTAGGCCCCAACCCAGGGAGGAATGCTATGCAGCTGTAGAAAAGGAATGTCTAGCCATAGTATGGGCACTGCAGAAACTTCAGCCTTATCTCTATGGAAAGGAATTTACTATAGTTGCAGACCACAATCCTTTAACATGGCTACATTGAACAAGCCAGCAAAATGACAAGTTACTAAGGTGGAGCCTAGGGTTGAAGGCATACGATATGACAGTGCAGCACTGCTGTGGAGTTAGCAATGCCAATGGAGGTAGGCTGTCAAAACAGGGTATGGGGTAGTGTATTCTCAGATAGGCTCAACCTACTCAATCAGTTTTTCTCAATGATCACTTGAAAAACTAGCTTGAATTTTCAAGGGGGAGAAATGCAACAAAAGGAGCTACTGCCAGCCCAGCTATCTTGAATTTTGTAAATAATTATATGTCATTTGTGAATATTAATATGATTTATATAGAAGTGTGACAGAAGGAGATATTGCCAACTCAGCTATCTGGAATTTTGTAAGTGAATGTGTGTCATTTGTGAATAGCAACATGATTCATATGCCTGTGTCACAAATGTATTAGAACTGTATGCCATATTGTATCTACATGTGTGCTGAACAGATTTTTTAATACGGTATTGTAACTGTAACTTGCAAAACGTCAGAAGAATAGTTGAGGTTAAGTTACTTTATACGACCAAAAAAAAAAGTTGAAACAGTTACCGACCAGGTAAAAAGTAAAACTCACAGCAAAAAGTCCACAGGTTCTCGGAAACAACTTTTAATTCCAAAACGAACAATCCTTTACCATGAAATAAATCAAGCGCTTTCGCCCGGGTCCTCCCAGGCTTTATCAAGATGAAATACAAGTAAACCACCATACCTTATATACTAATATTGTAATACAATGATTACATATTATTATATAATTATTCAGTTAGGCAGCTTGAATATTTAAAGGTATCCTCTTCAAAAAGCCTTGTTATTTCTAAAACCACCTTCATTATTGCATGTACATTACTTTTTATATAAAAACTTAACAAACATAAACATTAAGTGTGATGCTCTTATTAAATTACGATAATAAAAAATCTAAAATACCACACTTGTAAAACCCATCTAAGTAACAGGCAATAAAACATCTTATAAGCATACTATAAAAAGCAACTTTAAGGAGCAAAAAATGACTGTGAATCTGAAAAATACCATGTTCACGTGTGCAAAATAAAAACCATTGTTTCCTGGTTACTTAAAACTGCTAATTTAATCTAGAACATAATCCTAATGTTATATAAATAGTTATGTATGAAAAACCTCCAGCTCTAAAAAATATACAAAAAAGTTTTTCATTTTTAGTAATTTGGATATATATTAAGATTATCTATAAGTGAAAAATTTTATTTCCATGTTAGGTGATAGGGTTATAACTTGGCTCTTCTTATCTTGAGTAAACTACTCAAACTAATGATGTCATTGAGCCCTGGTGGTTTAGAGGCATTTAATGTAATTTGCCACAATAACTCCCTATATTCTAGGGATGTTTCCCAATCACCTCCCCTTGGGTTAAGTCCTACTTGTTCCAAGACAACGAACTTTAACCTCATTTCTTTACAGGTTAAGGAATGTTTGTAGAAAGCATTGGATTCATTTTTCTTTTCTACTTCATACAAATGCTCGTAAACTCTTTTTTTCAAGGTTCTTTCAGTCTTGCCAACATAGAATCCAAAACATTGTTGGCAAAACCCAAGATAGACCACTCCCGTTGTGTTGCAGTTAAAATGCCCTAGGGAAACAATATTCCTCTTTCTTGACTTCAAATAAAGGCCCTTGCCATTGACCATGTGGGGACACTGTTTGCATGTGCCACATTTAAATGTGCCTATTTTGTTTGTTTTGTCTGAAACCTTGTCTATTATATTCCTTTCCAAAAGTTCCTTCAAGTTCATGTTCCTTCTCCTCACAAATTTTGGTCTACCTGAAATGGTCCTATTAATGTCCTCATTCATAGTTAAAATTGGCCAAAATCTACCAATAATGTTTTCTATTTCAAGACTATCTTTGTTGGAAGTGTGAATGAAGACATGCTCTTTCTCTATAAGATCTTTCTGTTGCACCCTATTATCCTGTTTGTCAATTTCTCCCAACAATGGGGCATACTGTTCAAACCTTTTTGATGATATCTCAGCAGCCAATGTGTCAAATAAAGGTGCAGGGTACCCCTTTTCAATGAATAGTGACCTGAGGAACTGTATTTCTACTTCAAACAGGTCATCTTCACTACACATTCTAGAGGCTCTGATCAGTTGCCCTTTAATTATTCCCTTTTTCTGGAATAATGGGTGATCACTGTCGAAGTGAAGAAACATATATAAGTAAGAGTCCTTCCTGAAAATGTTAGATTGAAACCTATTTCTATCAGTGTTCTTCACCAAATTAACATCCAAATAATGTAAATGGTTCGGATGTATAGTATACTGAATCTCAGGAAATCTGTGGTGGAACTAATATACTTAAAAAATTCCTCCTGGGTCATAAACAAACGATGTTACTTCTCAGTTTCAGTGCAGTAACAGACAGAATGTCTAGAACTATACATTTTTTGTATTGTCTTTACATGTTGAGGAATGTAAATTATTTTATGAATTCCACCATTTGCCAAATATCTGAGGGCTATGTATTTTTCACAGAGAGATACTAAATGCTGTCAGTTTCTAGTAATGGGGGGTTTCACCTTGGATAGTCAGATGACAAAAGTGATGTCATCCTGCAAGTATCCCAGCAGCAATATTTCAGATATTAATTTAAGACCTCTCTGAGAGAAAGACAGTGCATTTTGTATTTTGTCTTTTGATCTGACAGCATCAGCTGGGGAACCCATTCACCACATCTGTATTGCCTTGCTCTGAGTAAGTAAGTTTAGGTACAGTAATTTCTCTTAGATACATTTATGAATATAGTGAAGTATACCTTAGATGTTCTCTTTATTTATCATAGATTATCCTGCAATGTCGTTGCAAATATTTCCTGTGATTTTGAACTCTGAAGTAACTATGTTTATTTACTGAGTACTTTCTTGTTATTTTATTATGTATTATTGAATATATTTAAACCTTTCAGTTGTGGATAGTTTGTCTAGAGATATGTAAGGTCTTAGAGTACTTGCATATCTATGTGGTGACACTGTGCAGGCCACTCCTAATAGCCTTGCTCTTTGTCAAACTACCATTTGGAATAACAGTAGCATTACACAGTAAGATTGGACACCCTTTGTTAAGGGCCTTAAAGTAGCTAATAAGTTGTGGCAGTAAAAACTACTTTATAGTCTGGGCAGAAGGTCGCATAGCTAGTAAACCTGTGTCAGTCTTTCCCAGGAATGTGCGTTTGTGTGTGTGTGTGTGTGTGTGTGTGTGTGTGTGTGTGTGTGTGTGTGTGTGTGTGTGTGTGTGTGTGTGTGTGTGTGTGTCAGCTACTTTTGCATGGACACAAACCACTGGTTGGACAGAGAGGGTGCTGGAGGTCTTGGCTTGGCCACTCAGCTGAGATCTCAGCCCTATAGCTGTGCTAGTGGGGAGTGTAGAAAGAAGGCCCAGACTGACTCTGACTCTGGTCTCTGTATGCTCTTAAGGGAAATTCACTTTACTGTGTGCGTACTTGTCATCCTTCCAGTGCATACACCCCCCACAGTTGCCAGTAGTGAGGATTGAGGCTCCTTGATCACTTGTGCAGTGTTTACTGCATCACATAGAAAACAACTCCCTACATCCTATATGTATGCCTTTTATGGACAATTAAAAATGTCTGCAAAACTTGTCAATATAAACTTGTCCAATCTCCCAAGGCATGCCATAAAATAAGTTATAAGCAGCAAGAATTTGAAAAACAGCAAGGCATCATGGCACAGTAGTTAGCTAAGTTGTCACATTTTCACAATGAAGTTTCAAATTGATTAACTCAGTAATTACGTTGTTAACCATTTATATTAGACCTGTTTCATACAGCGTATGTTAGCATCCAGTTAAAAACATCAATTTCAAACCAAGGCACATAGCTTTACATAGGTTTGAATGTAATCTGAACAAGAATTTTTGAATCTGCAAAGTATCACATCATCCTTGTCAGCTAAGTTATCCGATTTTCCTACTGCAGTTTTAAATGAACATAACATAGTTTTGTTTAAAAAGCAATCATTATAGAAAGGTTTGCTTTTTTGTAATAAAAATATTCCAGTCTGCAAGACTGCATAATCTCATTTTGTCTTTAAGAGTTCCCCCTTAGTATGACTATTGTTTCTCCCTGCAAGATATAAGAGAATGACAGAATAAATGAATGATATAAAATGCCTTTGTGCAAATCTAAATATAATTTGGATAACTTAAACTCAATCTGCTGTTAGCACATTTTTATTTTGAAGAAATTGTTTTATTATTAACACTAAAATAATGCTTCCATGCTATGTCAGTTTGATAATGCATAAGCGGTACAGTAAAACTTAAATCAGGTAAGCTCATAATATGTGGGACTAAACTGACATAGCAGTACACTGTATTCACAGTAAAACAATGTGATGCACTGTTCAGTGCCTTGCTTAACTAAGCAGCAGCGGCAGAAATGTGAAAACTGAATAGTCTCAGTTAAAGTTACGTTTTCAATTTAAACACAACTACTGCATTTAGTAGTATGTGTTATTGTGCTACTTTTGCATAGTTATATTTTCCCTGAAAGCAGCATTCTGTCCATATTCATGATTTACCATTGGAATGTTACATTTTCAGTCAGTTGGTTTTTACTGCAGCTTGTCACAATCCAATATTCATAAACAGATATTAAAACAATACTTGTAATCATGTAAAACAAGAAAAATATTCATGTTGAAAATATAGCATAAATAATAAGAAAAGCTGAAAACCTGCATGTTTTCGCATTTACAATATATTGTTTACATGTAATGTAATAACTTTTATTTTATTTAACAGCATCTTATTTCTACATTCCTGTCTGAACAGGAATGCTACCTTTCCCAAAATCATAATGTAATTTATCCTGCTGTTACAACTTCATGAAAACATTCAATCAAATGATATCTGTTAACACTTAAATAACAGAAAACATTCTTGTTGAAAAATGCGACAAAATAAATAAATAAACTGAACTGCCATTAGACGTTGTTATTTGTCAAATATTTTACCAAAGTCATTTTTGTTTTCCTTAACATTATCTTATTTTCAGATTCACGATGGAACAGTGGATTGTTGCCCTTGTGAAAGTCATTTACTGTTACTACAAGTTGTCCTGCTTGTCCATAGTATGCTTATAATGAAGTAAAAATGGAATATTCCTATGGAGAATTATGGCAGAAAAACAAAATGACATATTGCAGGAAATGCAAAAGCTGTAATCTTAAAATGAGACAAGGAAGTTGAAATACACGAATCATGATGGTAAATAATTATAAACATGGGAAAAATACCTACACATGCACCTTATATACAGGGAATAAAAAAACAAACAACAGAGTGAAATACATTTGCAGAACATAGCTAGGAGAAACTGTGACAGAAAATACAATCTGTACTACAAGGTAGCAAGACACTTTGCAGTAATGAATAGCCAATGTTGAGTAAATAAATGTATAGTTATTAATATATTCACTACATTTCTAATAATATATGGAGGTAAGAAACAGGTTATTCTGATGCCAAAAAAGACAGTATTATAGAATAAGGTAAGGAAGAGAAACGGAGGGAAAACTAAGAACATGGGGAGTGACTTGACTAGTATTAGAGAGATGAGAATGTTATGGAAAGACACTAGATAGGAAATATATTCTAGTAGGTGTCAGTTGAAGAGGTAGGAGATAGTAATAGTATAGTATTGTTAATGTGAGAACTACTTTTGATGTTAGGCCATTACTATATACTAAGATATGGTGGAGCTGTTAGAACTTTGGACTGAGAAAGGCATAGTTATAGTAAGTGTGGTCATGCCTCAGTTTTAAGGGTTGTGCAGGTACATGTACAAATGTTAGATATTTTTTAGATTCATCTTGAAACTGGAAAGGTTGCAAGTATGTTTAAGGGATAAGGGTACAGAATTCCAGGAGTTGGCTACATAACTGGAATAGAGAGAGGTTGTTTCTGATAGGTGTGCTTTATAGGTAGTAAGAAACATTTTAATTTCAGATTGAAGTGGTCTAGTAGGAGTGTATGCATGCAATAAGTTTAGTAGGGCTTTGCTGTGTTCTAATTTATACATTCATTTTTGGACTAGGCGATGGGCATGCGTTGCTTGGGTAATTCATGCCAATCAAGCTCTTTTAGGGCTAAGCATTGATGGGTTTCATTTGATGAGGCAGTAGAAAATTTTGCTGTTTTTATTGTAGCACTGGTTTAGTTTATTTTGGATGGGAGCTTGATGGTTAAGCAGTAATGGGGAGCCATATAGTTAAGTGGGGAGTAGGAGTATAGAGGTCAGGAGGTTCCTGGATGATTCAGTTAACTAGTCTTTTTTGTTCTGTAGTGTGTCCCTAATTTTTGTGAAGAATTTTTGATAACCTGTTGCACGTGTAAATCAAATGTCAGGTTTTCATCAATTGTCATGCCTAGTAGCTTGCTATGGGGGGTGACTTCTAAAGGGTGTTACCAGTGGCTGTTACTAAGAAATTTTGTTTGAGGTGTGTAAATGCATTTAGGAGGAATAATAGCAACTTTGTTGCTGTTTTGTTTTGTTGTTGTATTGAGTAGAAGTTGGCAGTTATTGAGAGAGATTTTAACTGATGAAAAATGACTCTTGGCTGATGTGTCATAGAGTAATTGGATTACTTGGAGTACAGATTAAAGTAGAACCATCTGCATATTGCATGAGAGATCCTTGGCATTTGGCTGAGTGCAAGTTGTTTGGGAGTATGTTGAAAAGCAGAGGCCGTAATTTGGAACCACAGGGAACAGATGCTTAGACAGATAGATAGATAGATAGATAGATAGATAGATAGATAGATAGATAGATAGATGGATAGATAGATAGATAGATAGATAGATAGATAGATAGATAGATAGATAGACAGACAGACAGACAGACAGATAGATAGATAGATAGATAGATAGATAGACAGGAGTAGGACTTAAGCCATGTAACAGGATGGACCCTATTGGGAAGGTAGCTGGAGAATCATTTGGAGAAGGTGTTTGATAGGCCAAGTGAAGAGAATTGTTTTATAAGCATGCTATGTGATATGGTATCTAAGGCCTTGGACAGATCCGGAAACACTGCAGAAACTCGTTGACCTTTGTCTCTGACTAGACGAACAGTGCTGATGAAGTTTAGGAGAGCTGTGGTTGTGTTATGCCCTAGTCTGAAACCATGCTGGTTAGGAGTAAGAAGGTTTTTTTATTTTTTTTTTGCTTGTAAATGAGTAATTAATTGATTATGAATGCATTTTTCAATTATTTTTGAAATAGAAGAGAGAAGGCCAATTGGTCTAAAGAAGGATGCTTCACTGGAGTTACCTCCTTTATGAAGTGGGATAATGTGAGATTTTTTTCCACTTAGCTGGGATGTGTGATTCTTGATTGACCTGTTTATGAGAATGGATACTACAAAGGAAATTGAGCTGGCTACTATTTTTAGGAAATCACCAGGAATTTCTTCTGGAGTTAGTGCACTCCATTTAATCTGTTTGAGGTATTTATTGATTATTGTGATGTTTATGAGTTGAAAGGAGAAGTAATGTGTATTAATGGAACTGGAACACGAAACTGATTGGGATACGGTCAGATTATTACAGGAGGTCAGTTTGTTTTGAGTTTGGCTATGAATCAGTTTAGCAATGCTAGAGATAAAGTGATCTTTGAAAATGTTAGCTATTTGTTTTAGTCAGCAGTAGGGGATGTGGTTTGGTTTTCCATTAGAGCCAGGATGTAATATTTTAGATATGGTATCCAAGAACTGTCCAGTATTTTTGTAGCATCTATTCTGCAAATTGGAGTAATAAAGTTACTTTTCAAGTCTGATCTGACATTTAGTTTTATTTCCTAAGTATTTATATTGTTGAAAAGGAAGTTATGTACTCACCATAACGTTCCAACTGAGTAGTTGACTTCATTTGTCTTTAACCTGTGGGTTCATGGATCCAAATCAGATCTGACATGGCCACATCACTAGCATCTGATCCAAGCTTCAAGGTCCTCCCCTTACCCATAATGCCCCTGTCACCTTCCTCCCTGCAGATTGAGTTTGCTGCTCAATAAAACATACGGCCCGAACCAACAAGACCTTGCCAGTACTGACACCCCCAAAATTCCTGTGTCAAGCATGACAAGGGATGCCTCTGGAATGTTTATCTCTTATATACAAGGCCAGGACAATAGTGACAAGGTCAGGGGAAGAAGGGGAGGATGGTTGAAGACAAATGAAGTACAACTACTCAGATGGAATGTCATGGTGAGTACATAACTTCTTTATCTGAAGTAGTTGACTTCATTTGGTCTTCAACCTGTGGGACAGAGTCCTTAGCTACTAACACCTGGGTGGTCCTCATGGAAGGGTGCTCTGGAGCACTGCAGAGCCAAAATATGCCCTGCTCCTGGATACAATGTCTAATTTATAATGTGAGATGAAGGTATGAGATGAGGACCAAGTAGCTGCAGAACAAATATTATCCAGCGACACCCTGGACCAAAAAGCCGCTGAAGTGGCCATAGACCGGGGGGGTGTGCTTTAACCTGACCTGGAGGGGAAATTCCTTTGTCAGAATATGCTTGAATAATACATTGGGAAATCCAATGAGCAATAGTCACCTTAGAAATTGGCTTCCCCTAAGAAGGGCCTTGAATAAGAGACAAACAACTGATCAGATTTATGAAAGGTTTTCGTCCTGTGTAAATAAAATCTCAATTATCTGTGTACGCCCAACAAATGTAATTTGTATTCACCCCTGTTTTGGAAATTAGAAGAAGGCAGGAAGATTAATAGTTTGATTAATGTTAGCTTCTGATGCCACTTTGGGGATAAAGGAAGGGTTAGTGCACAGGGATACCCTGTCCTTGTGAAGAATCATGTAAGAAACTTTGATGGACAATGCTTGAAGTTTTGACACCCTCCTAGCAGATGTAATAGCTATCAAAAAAGCAGTCTTCCAAGATAAATACAAATCTACTGAAGCTTTGGGCTCAAAGGGAGGGGAGACTAGAGCCTGAAGTACAAACGTGAGGTCCAATGGAGGCATAGGATCCTTCACCAGAGGTCTTAAAAAAAGGTACCTTTAAAGAAGGTCTTGCAAAGTCTAGAAGAGGCTAAGGAAGACATGTTCTCCCCCTCGTAAAATTAGAAATGGCAGCCAATTTTACTTTAACGGTAGAGGAACTAGTAACTTGTCAAAAGATTCCCACCAAAAATTCTAATACAGCTGAGACAGGAGCCATAAAAGTAGCCAAGTCTCGCTGAGAGGTCCATATGGAGAAATGTTTCCACTTGCTATGATATATTTTTCTGGTGGAAGATTTGTGTGCCGCCAACAAACAGGGAGTCCTAAAAATCAATGGAACTGTAGCAGCCAAGCGGTGAGTTTCAGACTGTTCAGTTCTGGGTGAGGAAGCCCCGAGGGATGTGAAATGATATCTGGAACAGGATCCAAGATCCATGGTGGAACTACTAGAGGAGACCAAAGGGAAGGGAACCAGACCTGACGAGGCCAGAGTGAGGCAATGAGGATTACTTTACTCCCCAGCCTGCAAGCTTTCTGTAGAAACTGTGGTATGAGAGGTAATAGAGGATAGGAATAAAGAAGACCAGGAGGCCAAGCATGTACCAGAGCATCTCTGGGGACTTCCCCCTGAGGGGAGTTCAGAGCGAAGAACTCATTGCATTTTGTGTTGAAAGGAGATGCAAAGAGAGTTCAGCATGGCCAGCCCCACTTGAGGAAGATCTCTTCTGCTACTGAAGGATTCAGAGACCACTCATAAGGCATCAGAATAGTCCTCCTGAACTTGTCCGCTAGAATGTTAGGCCATCCTGGAATGTGCGTTGCCACCACAAAATGGCCAGTGGAAATCACCCATTCCCACACTCTCACGGTTTCTCAGCAAAGGGAGTAAGATCTGGTTCCTCCTTGTTTGCTGATATACCAGACTACTGACATGTTGTCCATCTGGATCCCAATGGTCCCGAGAGGAAGATGGGCATGGAGATCTTGCAACGCTAGAAGTACCACCCTCATCTCCAGGATGTTGATATGCAAACTGGTCTCAGATGGGGATCACGTGCCTTGCACCATCCTTCCCAAGCAATGCCCCCCCCAACCCTAGCTGGGAGGCGTCTGTGGTCATGGTCACCATGGTTTTGGGAAGGGTCAGAAGAAAGCGGCATCCCCTGGCAAGATCTGGGGAAAGAATCCACCACCGAAGAGAGTCCCTGCAAACCTGAGAGATGCACACTGGATGGGATAGAGGAAGATCTAGTAGAGACCATTAGACTGCTAGTGTCCACTGAAGGATTCACATGTGTACCTGAGCAAGGGGTAGAAGAGTGATTGTGGCCACCATGGACCCCAGTACCCAGAGAACTGTCTCTGCTGTAGGAAGATGAACTTAGATGATGTCGGAGACATGAACCCTTAAGTTGTGTACCCTTTCTGGGGTGAGGTAAACATTAATTTGTATAGTATCCAGTCGACCACCAATGAATTCCAGAACCTGAACAGGAATCGGTGAAGATTTGCTGACACTGATGGTGATTCCCAAGCTGTTTGCTAATAATAGGAAATAGTCCATGGTTTAGCAGAGTAGATGCTTTGTGGGGGCAGCAAAGTGCCAATCATCCAGGTAAGGGAAGACCTGAATTCCCTAAAGCCTAAGGTGAGCCGCTACAACTGTCATCACTTTGGTGAACACCCTGGGGGCTGTGATGAGACCAAATGGGAGGGCTGTGAATTGATAATGATTTACTCCCAGCCAGAAATGGAGAAATCTGCAGAAGCATCTGTCAGTCTTGATATGATAGTATGCATCCTGGAGGTCGATCAAGCACATCCGATCTTTCTCCTGCAGGTAGGGCATAATAGATTGAAGAGTGAGCATCTGGAATTTCTCCTAGGCTAATGACAGGTTCAAGTTGGTTAGATCCAAGATGGGTCTTAGGTCCCCCATTTTCTTTGGCACTAAAAAGAACCTGGAATAAATGCCTGATCCAGAATGATATAGAAGGATGGTTTGGATGACTCATTTTTTGAGCAGCTTGTTGATTTCTAGAGCTGCTGCCTCCCTTTGCATGGATGGAATGTCTGGAAGGCATTTTTGTGGGAGAGGTGGTTAGGTGAATGGGATGAAATAACCTCAGGATATAATTTGCAACACCCAATGGCCTTATGTTATGGACTTCCATACCACTGGGTATAGTGAAAGCAACCCCCGACTGCCTCCAGAGATGAGCAGTCCGGCAGCTCAGGGCTGCTGTCTGGGTCTGTCAGATAAAGGTTCTCAAGACCCAGAATTTCTCGCACCCCATCTGCCTCTTGGATGGCATCTGTCATAACCCCCCTCTGCATTTGGGGGAAGGTGAGTACTAAGTGTCCCAGGAGAACTGAGACTTTTGGAACCACATCTTCCTTGTCACTGGCTGATTCCTAGAGAAGAATCTTTGAGGGGCAGGGAAGCAGATCCCAATGGCAGACAGTGTCTTACCATCCTTTTCACTCTGGACCAATGTCTCATGAAATGTTTTCCCAAACAGGGAAGAACCAAAATAAGGGGAATTTGCAAATGATGCCTTGATAGACTCCATGAGTTGACACAGCCAGAGTGAGGCATTATGTCTCATAGCAATGCGGGAACTAACTGCCCTGGTGGCTCCCTCCATAACATGGGAGAGAAGATGAATGGATGTGTTAGCTAGCACTTTGAGAGTGGCTATCTGTGCAGAGAACACCTTCTTGCCCTCCGCCGACACAAGGTCTAGGGTCGACTCAGCGATCTTCTTGACTAGGTCTCGCTGCAGTCAAATGACATGTGCCATGTAGTTTAGTGCCCTTATGGTAAAGGTTGCTGAGACATACACCCACTTCCCAAGTTGGTCCTTGGTCCTCGACTCCCAGTCAGGAGGATGGACCATAGAGCTTTCCTGCATGCACTCTTTTTTCGTGTCAGCAGCCACCACCATAGCATCCACAGGGCACCCCTTGCTCCAACTAGTCCTGTCTGGTGGGAGGGCTGAGAACATTATCTGGGTGCCTAGGGATGGGCTGCACGGTGTCTGGTTCCTTCCATGCCCAAGATGTAATGAGGTCCACAAGTGGATCCATGGGAGGGGACACCCAGGAAGTAGATGGGCCTGTGCTGAATGTCTCTAGGAACACTGACTCATCCAAGGTCAGTTTTTGGGTGGACCACCTCCCTGGTGAAGGACATCCATGATGTCTCCAAAGGAGACATCCTTGGGGGGTGATCGAGGGGAACCTTTCCCTTTTTCCAACTCAGTGTCTTTGTTGAGGGACTCTGGAGAGGAGTCCAAGTGCCTCCTTTGGCACATCTGTTTGTGGGGAACTTCCTCAGTAGGACTCTTTGGGGGGAACTCACAAAACCTCTTGTTGCTCCTGTTTTGGAGCTTCCTGAGGCAAAACCTGCAGAGGCTGTCCCTAAGATGGCAGGAAGGTCAGGACCATACTCAAAACAGAGGGAGTTGGGGCAGAGTTTGAAGACAAGATGGTCAGGGGCCTCGACAAACTCGAGAGAACCCTCTCCACCAAGTCAAAAGCTGAAGAGGAGCAGACATCCTGAGAAACGACCAATGGAGCCATTCTCCTCAGATCTGATAGGGTAACAGGATAAGAGACTAAGGGTGCCAAGATGCCAAAGGGGAGACTGCACTCCAACAAACTCAGAGCTGACAGAACCCCCTCAGATCCAATGCAGAGGCTACGGCTCCAAGACTGTGGATCTTACTCAGTCAGATCTGATACACTCAGGGCAGTGGCTGGCTTTGAGGTACTAGGTACCATCGACCCCGAAACCCTGACTCCGAGAGTCTTTGGATCCAAAGACTCCGAAACCAAAGGTCAGATCAGAGAAGGAGATAGAGGAGTGAAAAAGGTCTCCGAGATCCCCACTCCGAAGGGAGAGGTGGCCAGCAAGACTCCCACTTGGATTTGGGTGCGGATGAACTTCTGTATCATCCTATCCATTTCCACCTCACTCAGACTACGGGTTGACTTGGAGAAAGCCACCAACACCAGACAGGAAAGCCAATGAGGGGACATCCTTAGAGGGGACTGTGACACCTCTGGCTCAGGAGAAAACCTTGGAGAATGGAGTCAGGGAGTATTCGGCCTGGTGGGGGTTTTAGACTTGGTTGGAAGTCCCACTAGAGCCGAACGGTCCAGAGACCATTTGCATGGTTTCTACTTTCTTTGATGCTTGTCTCCTTCCCCTGACCTCATGGTGGACGTTTGAGTCCTAGAGGGCTGAGAAGGAGAAGAGGTGGGAGCGTGGAAGAAGAGGCAGAAGCCGGTTTGTAGGGACAGCCGTCCCTGATGAGGGAAGCAAGACTCTAAAATAAGCTTAGCCCTCTTGTCCTTAAGGGCCTGCAGGTTGAAGCCCACACAAATGGAGCAGGAGGTAAGCAAATGGGCCACACCCAAGCAAACTACACACAGAGTGTGACCATTGGCTGAAGGGATCTTATGGCCACACTCTGTGCACTTCCTAAACACAGGTTTAGGAGTGTCAGCCATCCTAATGCCTGAAAGGGAAAAAAAAAAGAAATACACAGGCACACAAACACACACACTCACAAGAAAAGGGAGTGAGAAGGCCAAGGGGAACTACAACAACTACAACAACTACTATATATATAAATGGGTCTACCTGAAAATGCTGAAAGTCCACAATGCCGACAACGAGACCACCGACACCCGAAGATCGACAATGGAGAAGACCGAAAGTTGAAAATCCCGATGCTGAGAATACCGACATGTTAAGGTAAATGCGTGATAGGGACGCACATTAGGGTCAGGGTGTGTGTAAGGTAAGTGTGTGATAGTGACGGATGTTAGGGTAGGGTGCGGGTCAGGTAAGTGTGCGATAGTGATAGACTTTAGGTTTAGGCGAGGGTTAAGTGAGTTAGGGTTAGGGTGCAGGTAAGGTAAGTGTGCGATAGTGATGGAGTTGAGGGTTAGGGACGGATTAAGTGAGATAGGGTTAGGGTGCGGGTAAGGTAAGTGTGCGATAGTGACAGACTTAAGAGTTAGGGGCGGATTAAGTGAGTTAGGGTTAGGGTACGGGTAAGGTAAGTGTGCGATAGTGACGGACCCTAGGGTTTGGGTTTGGGTTAAGGTTAGTGCATAGATAGTTGTGTATGTAAGGTTTAGTGTAGGTTTGCAAGGTTTTTGGTGTGCTTGTGTTGTGTGTGTGTTTTTTGGGAAAGGTATTTGTTTTGTTGATTGTTGGGATTGCGGCTTGTCAGACATGTGACGTTTCATGTATTTGAACTTTCGGTTTTGTCGTGTCGGTTATTTCATTGTCGGTGTTTTGGCGTGTCGGTGTTATCAGGTAGACCCGTATAAATATATATATATATATGGGGTTTTTTTGTTGGTTTTTTTTTGCTTACTGACTTGTCAACTTGGGTAGGAAAGGTGTGGGGAAGAGAAAAGTACCGAAAGAACACTTAACCCTGAAAAAATTTCAATTACTCACCCAGAAAACGCTCAGAGCTCTAGACCATGATGCTTAGCTGTATTGCGGCAAATGAGATCTGGGGGGAGGAAGGAGATGGGAGGTATTATGGGTAAAGGGAGGATTCTGGAGTTCAGATCAGATGCTAGTGATGCAGCCATATTGGATGCAATTCGGATCCATATATCCACAGGTTGAAGACCAAATAAAGTCAACTACTTCAGATTATTGTTTTCTGTTTTATTACTGAGCCATGCCTTCCAGGCTGTATCTCTATTCCTGTGTGAGTCAAGTACCAGGGTTGTTTTATACTCTTTTCAACCTATTGAGGCCCATGTTGTTTAGCAGTTTTATAAATATCTTATAAAAATAAACATCATCTAAGGGCAAGATTTTTAGGATGTTCCTGTTGTGAGACTGTAGTGCGGTGTTAAATAGCTCTGGATCAAAGCTTTATGCAAGAAGATGTGGGTTCTTTGGGAGATATATAGCATTCTTTTTGTGGCATATATGGGCAGATTGCCACTGTGTGCTTGCTAAGCTACCATGGGAGCTTATATTGTTAGGGTGACTTGTTATTAACCACTCCAGAATGGTAGTTTTACCATTGTTCAGGTTGGTTCTGGTAAGATCAGTGGTAAGATGCGAGAATCTTTATAGGTTTATACATGGGTGAAATTCTTGGCTAGGCTTGTAAGGGCCTCTGTGCCAATAGCCTAGTATCATCCTATGAACCTATGAACCTAAACTAGATATGATGAGTGAGTGGTGAGTCTTGATCAATTGTTGTTAATCTAGTGTAATTTTTTCTGTGTGTACATTGTAGGATAACCAAAATAGAATGTCCTTCAATGTGCTGATATTGTCTCCAGGTGGGATATAAAGGGCTTAAATAAATATTGTTCATAGGTTCATAGGTTCATAGGTAAGTACTAGGCTATCGGCCCAAGGGCCTATGTAAGCCTAGCCAGCAAGGTACCATAGCTTATGCCACCCAAAAAAGTAATTTTTTTTATGTGCATTTAGTTTTAGATTACTTAGAAGTAGCTTGGCCTTGAGAAAGAGGGATAAGGTAGATGGGAAAGGTGACAGGTTTATACTTCTGTGGTACATTATTGCTACTCCTCCTGCTTTTTTGTTTAATCAGCTCTAAGAATGCTAAAGCTGGGGGAAGAAGTATTTCTGTGTTATTGATATTATGTCTTAATCAAGATTATGTTATTGTTATTATGTCAAGGGACTGATATTTTATCCACGTGTGTAGTTCTGGAATTTTATATACAATGCCTCTGATATTCGTATGTAATAGACTAGTTTTTTTTTTTTTTGTTTCCATTTCTTATTTTGTTGGGAAAGGAATTTGGGTTTCAAGCAGGGTTGATTTATTATTTCTGAAGTAGTTCTGATACTATATTAAAGATGTACCTGCATACAAAATATATTGTCTGCATAAATTGGACAGAAAAAATGTATGCAAATAGACATATGGCACACTAGGAAGTCAAAGGAAGAGTTAAGAGTGAAGTTTCCCAAACTGGACAAAATTGAAATTTGTGTAGAAAGCTGGGAGAAAAAAAAGCAACATAAAAGAATGACTAAAACTGACAGATGAAACAAATCAGGATAGCACCTAACTCATCAAACTGAATGTGTCTGGAGTGAATGGAAATCAAGAATAAAGATTTCATAAAATTTCCATGAGATTACAATATATTCAGTTTCCAAAAATTTGTTGGGCAGATTATAAAACTTTTACTATGTATCATTTGGAAACCTATGGAGTAAGTGCTAGGGGAAACATTTATTTTGGTCATGCTAAATGGGTCTATATTAGAATGACGAAACCTCACTTACGCGAATCCCGAAACCTCACTTATACGAATCCCGAAAGGCCGACACATAAACAGCGAACCACATGAACACCAAATGTCCTTAAGTACGAAATTCAAAATACAGAATCACCATAGTTGTTCACACCATGTTTAGTGAGGTAAAACGTCAGTAGGAGATTCCCTTATCTGGTATAGCTCTCTAAAGCAAATGTGCAATAGTTACTGACCTTAAGGTTGGGGTGCAGGTTAAGGTAAGTGCATATACAGTAATACATTCATATTTATTTTGTTTGGATGGGCAGTACTTAGTGGGCAGTGGAGATGGCCAACTATGGCAATTCGATATTTTAAATTTCGTGCTTAAGGACGTTCGGTGTTCTTGCGGTTCGCTGTGTATGTGTCGGCCTTTCGTGAATCACGTGAGTGAGGTGTCAGCATTCTAATATAGATCCATGCTAAATATGGGTTAGTAATCATGGCCAATATTTAGCGAATTATGTCTTCCAAATTAATAGAAACTGCAGATGTTTGTATCTTAGTAGAAATGTATTTAAAGTAAACATGTTTTAGATATTGATTGCATAGATGCCTTCTAGTAAAAATGAGAAAGAAAAAGAAAGATATTAACAATACACATGTCAGTAAGTACTAATATGACAACTGCTGAAAGTATATTAGCAGGTCACTTCAATGAATGCATGCATGCATGAGCATTTCTTAAATACACATGATATTTGACTGACTGAAGAGGCAGAAAACCGGAAGATAATAGAATTTATAAAAATGGGTTATAGTTATTAAAACTAGTTGTAAATTATGGCAAAGGTGTTTGCAAGGAAAGTAAATCAAACACTAAAATATCTATGTATTAATTAATTAATCAATCAATTAATTAATTAATTAATTAATCCGTCTTTGTTTTCCAGGAATATCCTTCTGGGACAAAACCCTTTTTAGCAGAGGCACTGGGAGAAAAGGTCTACTATCTTGTTACACAAATTATTAAAGAACCAGTATAAGAGGTTAATGTTCGAACATTTTTACAGAGATAAAAGAGTTTATACAGGTATATGTACAGAGAAAAGACAATACAATTTACAATAGTATTTTACAGAGATACATTTATGTTTAGCTTAGCTATCAAACATAATTACAGAATGTCAGATTAAGAGGTGTTGAGAGAAAGGACATGTCAGAAAGATAGCAGGTATGGTGGTAGTGATAGGAAGATATACAAAAGGACCATTAAAGTATAAGCCATGATTGTAGAAAGTCTTGGCAAAGGCTGTCTGACGAGTTGGAAAAGGTGGATAGTGAGTTAGTAAGGAGAGAAAGCTGGTTTATGACTGAGGTTATGATTTGTGAGGAGAGAGAGACAAATTGAGAATATACATAGGCAGCTTTGAGATTAACCAGAAGAGGTACAGAAGCAGAGACCATTACTTCTGAAGAGTAATTTTAGTTCTGCTTTGACAATATTTTTGTTTTCAGTAAGTTTCAGGTGAAGAGGTATGGAATTCCATACTTTGTTTACATGGTAGGGATATAGAGAGTCGCTAGCAGAGTTATTTGATTTGATGAACTAGGAGAGACTTATTATTAGAGCACACAGCTCTGCTAGTTGTGTATGGTTGCAGTAGATTTCTTAGGGATGGGTATTTGTCTGGGTAGAATATTAAGTTGTGAGCAGTTAGTAGTTGGAAAAATACAGGTATTGTGGCAGCTTCAGCCAGTTTAGGTCCTTGAGTGCTTTACAATGATGTTGACTGGGTGGTACTAACTGTGAATGTATCTGTTTTGTGTGATAAATGAATCTATTTTTTTGATGAGGGTGATCTTCAGATTTTGAAAATAGGTGATGCATATAAGATTAAAGGAAGTGGGCAGGTTTCGGATATTGATTTTCTAGTGTTATCAGTGAGACATTTTTGGTCCTGCAGAGGGAGCCTAACTTTCTATTGGTTTCATGTAGGTATTGCTCATATATCATATTGTCATTGATTAAGACTCCTAGAACTTTATCTTCAGACACAGATTCAATTTTTATGTTGTTCAATGATAGAGTATGGAAAGATAGTTTTGGTTCAGAGCAATGTTTTCTGGTAAACAGCATTAATTTGGTCTTTTTATCATGGAGGAGTAGGTCAGATACAGACAGCCAGGATTCTGTGAAGAAGAATGCCTGCTGTGTAATGTATAGGGGGTTATCAAGAGCTAGAGCTCAGCAGATGAGCAGCATAAAATGTGTATTGGATTAAGTTTGCTTCTTTGGAGAGGGTATAGAGTTTATTAATAAATATGTTAAAGAGAAGGTGGCCTAGGATCAATCCATGGTGTATCCCAACGTTATCTAGTAGGAAAGATAAAAATTCCTGTTGCCAGTTTATGGCTTGCTGCCTATTTGACAGCAAGATGAGAAAATAGGTAAGGGATGGGTTGCTGAGTCTTAGTCAGGAAAATTCAGAGGGATGTTTTTGATGTGACACTGGACTGACTGCTTTGGAAAGATTGAGGAATAGAGTTGAGAGTAGGCTACCTTTGTTTTTATGATGGTTGACTGTACTGGTAAAGTTCAGGAGGTCAGTCTCAGTGCTATGGCCAGGACGTAAACCATGTTGTATGTTGGACGGTATACTATGATCTAAAAGGTATTACATAAGTTGAAGTGGAAACACTTTTCAAGAATTTTAAACAGAGATGATAGTATATCAATGGACTTGCAGTTTGTTGGGTCAGTAAAGCTGCTGCCTTTATGTAGGTGTATGATGAAAGACATCTTTCAAATTTCTGGGACATATTTATCTGCTAGGGATCTATTAATAAGAATTGATATAAGGTAAGCTATGGATGCGGCTGCTATTTTCAGGTATTTGATAGGGATATTGTCAGCTGCCATTGTTGTTGGCTTAAGATTTAATATGTATTTTTTCATTACTGCAGTTGGAACAGGTTTAAAATTGAATTATGCTATATTGTTATTATTGGGTATTAGAATTAGAATTAGTGCAGGTTGTCCAAGGACCCAATGACTCAAGTGCAAAGCATGTTCAGTCTCACAGAGGGGTGTCCAGTTGGAGAGGGTGCGCATCAAGATTCAGGTCTGAGCCCACTGCTGTTAATACTGGTGAAGGATTACATTAGTAAACAGGTCAGAGGGGACAGATCAACAAAACTGCTGTATGCAGAAGATATGGCATTATAGACAATCGATGAGCAAGAACTTCAGCAAAGGACAGGGGAATGGAATGTAAAACTGAAGGCACGTGGGATGAAACTGAGTGCAGATAAGACAGTGGTAATGGCAGCAGATGAGGGGAATCAGAAGAAGCTGAGAATGGAGACAGAAGAGTAGATAGTATAACAGACTAACAGCTTCAAGTATCTGTGAAGGGTGGATAAGGAGAAGGGAAGGCTGAATGAAGAGGTCAGAGCTAGAATCAGAGGGGTTACAGCCAACTGTCACAGAGTGTCAGGTATAGTGTATGACAGAAGAACACCAAAAAAGCTGAAAAGTAAGGTGCAAAAACTGAGGTGTGAGCAGTACTACTGTTTGGTACATAAACGTGGGCAGAGCAGATGAAGAAGCTAGAAGTGATGGAAATGAAGTGCCTGAGATGGGTGGTAGGATATGCACTGCAGGACAGATGAAGAAATGAAGATATAAGAGGAGAAGCCAAAGTATCTGCAATTGCAGAAATGATAAGAACAGATTATAGTGATTTGGGCACATGTGCATAAAAGATGTCAAGAAGATTTGGGACAGAGATGAAAAAGGCAATAGGAAAGGAAGGCATCCGGCAAAGAGGTGGATGAATTGTGTTAGAGAAGATCTGTGACAGTCAGGCATGAGTGTTGAAGAAGGGAAGAGTGTGGCATCGAATAGTGACAGATGCCACCAGTTAAGATGACACATTGAGCCCATGTAGAAAATGGGAAAAATAGGGTTGATAAGGATGATAATAATGATGACTGTTATTATTGAGTATTGGGGTGGAGAAGGGTGAAGTGTTTTGTTTTGTGGCAGCTAGAATGGAGATTACAAAGTGCAAGTTGATTGGGAGATAATAATTTCAGTATGGGTAGTGCTGCTGGGGGGTGTAGTGGCTTAACCTAGCTGGAGTATTTTTTGTACTGTGGACCAAAACTGTTTAGCATTGTTTTAGTTGGTGACCAGAAGGTTATAAACTTAAGTTTTTTGTGTCATTGTTAACATGCTGTTATCCAAGGTGTCTCAGGTGTCTTATCTTTTGGATAGGGGCCTATTTTTTGTGGTAGGACCATACTTTTCAGCCACAATCCCTCTGTTCAAGTATTTGTCTGGTTAATCTAGATAGCTAGGGTGCTGGGTTTGATCTAACCCTCTTTCTTCCAAGTGCATCTTCATATATTATTGGGGAAAACTTGGTTAAAAAGGACAATACTTTATCCGATGGCATTGCTTTAAGGATATTCCAGTTGTATTGCTTAAGGATTTGGTTAAAATCTGGATTAAATCTGGTTCTGTTCTGTGCTTGCTTATAACTTATTTATTTGGGGATTTTTTTTTGTAGTCTAATTGCATAAGTTGCCGGCTGATCACTGATTATGTCAGGTAAAGTCCCTGCTGAGCACATGACTGTGGATTTCTTTGTAAGCATGCAGTCTAGTGTGGTTTCCTTTTTTTTTTTGATTATTGTTTACTCTTGTGGTGACATCTACTAGTTGGGTGAAACCATATACATTTAAATTAGCTTGTGTCCAGTCTATGTTTACATCACCATAAAATGGTCTATTGAATAATATTATTGCTTAGCCATAGCGAGATTTCCTCAACAGTATTTGGACTATTACCTGGGGGCATATATACGTTAATAATGCAAATGTTTTTGTGGCATTTATTTTTAGATATGTGATTAGGATTTTGGCATTTTTAAATTTTGTGGAAGGATGGGGATGAAGAGTTAAGTTAAGCGAGTTTTTAAATATAACTGCTATAGTGCCTGTTTGTTGTTTTACTCTGTCTATTCTGAATATATTAAAACAAGCCAGCAGTATTTCAATGTCTTTTATTTTGGCTTTTAACCAGGTTTCTGTTGCCACAATTATGTCTAGAGAGTAGCAAGCAATACATGCGTGCAGGCCTTGAATTGTATTGCAGATACTTTGACAGTTGCTCTTTAGCAGTAGTAGCAGAAGGATGCTTTTATTTGTGGGGTAGGATGCGAGTCTGTAATAGGTGTGGGAGATATAGAATGCTTGTTAAAGATGGGTCCTGTGTTAGTGGTTATATTACCACTAACTATGAGTTGTCTGGTAATATTTTGAAAAGGGCAGTGGTATTTAGGTTTAGTTTTATTCTTACAATAAGCATAAAAGTTGTGCTATAGGTTTTTACATATTTATGCATATGTCAGTTTAGTACTAAATGTTGGCACATTTCTGGAGAAATGGTGCAGTAATTGGGTAGATTCTTGGATCCATAGGATTGTTGGATGCATAGGAGTGTGGGTTTGTAGATGAGTATTTGTTTGTTATAGTTCTATTGTGGTAGTTTTTGATGTGGATGAGAAAGAGGATGAATGTTGAGACTATGTGGTTGGGTGATATTTTGTATAGTGTGAAAGAGCTGAAATATTAATATAATTTGCAGTATAGTGTGGGTTGAAATACCATTTGGAGGATTGTAATACAGCAGTTTAGTTGAGGAGAGCTTCTCAAATCCAATCTAAACCCTGCAAATGGGGTGTAACCAGGAAAAAATCCTTAACATCCATGTCACAGATATAACAATTCTATCTAAAGGAACATTGTTTTCATCAGAAGGAATATTGGATACTTTACTGAAAGAACGCAAGAAACACTTAAGAACATGTCATTTATCATCA
Source organism: Protopterus annectens (assembly GCF_019279795.1). NCBI lineage: Eukaryota > Metazoa > Chordata > Ceratodontiformes > Protopteridae > Protopterus > Protopterus annectens. Next base: position 1,087,134,812 of record NC_056725.1, read on the forward strand.
AAAAATGCTTTCAAAGTTTTGTCAGTCACTTAGCAAGGGCTACAGTTTTTGAACCCCCGGAAGCAACTATAGGTCTCAGAGGAGGAGCCATTATGTTGTTATTATTATTATTATTATTATTGTTATTATTATTATTATTGTTATTATTATTATTATTATCATTATTGACTTTAGGTATGCATTATTATTATTATTTTTATTGACTTTAGGTATGCCAGAGATAGAGAAAATTAACATATTTTTTAATTATCAGATAATACATTGTAGAAGCTGAAATTTCATTTTCCATAGTAATATAGTATACCCAACACTTTATTTTACTATATGCATTATTAACTTAATTATTGGAACTTAATTCAAAATAAATTTCATCATTCAAATTTGTTTGTGTCTTTTGGCTTTTCCCGGTAAGGGGTCGCCACAGTGGAACTCCGGTCCGCTAATGATTGGTAGTGGATTTTTATGTACTGGGTTACCAGCCCTGATGCACAACCTTCAACGAAGGCACGCCTCATTCACGTAGGCCTCCACACAGAAGACGCTCTAGCTGAGAATCGAACGGAACAACGTCTTGCTATGAGGCGACAATGCTACCGCAGCACCACCATTCAAATACTGATATAAATTTGTAATGCAATCAATGGGGCTCATTATTACTACCTCACCTGCTTTATCTAACTTCATAACCTTATCAGATTTATCTTCAACCAAATCATCAATCAGTACTTTCAGTTTGTTGGTTAAATTATAATATCCCATTTTCTTAAGTTCTTTCTTATTAATAACCCTAATGTCTTTTTCTCACTTTTTTTTCAAATGCCAGAACAGGGGGAAGTGAGGGTTAATTATAAGTACTACATCATCATAATCAACTTGTTATTATATAACAGTCTAAAATTATGTTTCCTTGTAAATAATTTAAAAGTTCTCATATGATATCAGCTAAGTGTAAGTCTGTGGAAGGAACAAAGGTAAACCTTTTTAAAACATCAAGATGGGCTTTAGTCAGTACTACATTGCTATAATTAAAAATTTTAAAACCATTACATTCATAAACATTATCTATATAATATTGATTCATAAATATCCCCATCCTCTTCTCTTCTGCATGTAGTTAACATGTTGTTAACTCTTTCCAGTCTCCTGTTCCACTCCTATTTTTCTGTTTTGCATATTCAGTGACCTGCATGGGAGCAAGGGAAATTCCTACTGTGAAAGTGGATAAAATCCAAAAAAAAAAAAAAAAAAAATATATATATATATATATATATATATATATATATATATATATATTATCATGGTTCCTGTGTGATTTTCCTGAATAATATTAACAACCCGGCCAAAGTCAGAATGTTAATTTCCATTTCCTTCTCCCAAAGAACAATCTTCTTGCTCTGTCACCGGCATCTGTTTAATACACAGGTTTTCCTACTCTTAATATTGGGAATAGGATATGTGATTTTTATCATAACCATTTTATCTCACTAAAACTTCTTTTCTTTGAATTTAACATTGTGTTTCTATCCTCTTTAAAAAAATCATCATGCTGATTTTCATAAACTTCAAGTGATAAATCATTCACAACTTCTCCTTGATATCAAGATATGGTCATATTTTTACAAAAGGTCTTCAGAGTTTAAATTTCGAAAAATGATGGGATTGGTGATAGTCAACTAGTCACCAAAAACTTCTGTCATTCCACAAATATGAGTGCACATTATTCCCTTGATGCTCAAGATATTCAGAGAATTTTATGCAGGAACTGGTCTATCCGACAGTGTGATAATGACCTCTAAACCTGCTGTAATTATCTTCCTACATTTACCTTTAAAACAGGTTTAATATATTTTAGAAAATCCTTAGTGGTCATCCAACAACAGCTCTTTCAAAACTTCCAGATGTGACTGCTGTCACCAATGTTCCTTTATTGATACAGATCCAGGGGAGTCTGTTATTTGAGAAGATTGAAAAATGGACATTTTGTGGCAGGTACAACTGCTTTTCTGGCAAGGTGGTGGATCTGGCTAGGTGTTGTTCCTGTCCTGCTTTTTATATGCGGAAAACCAATAATACTCTAAACAAAAGAATCTATCGGCAGTTATACAGTATCACTAGAATGGACAAGAAAAGTACCCCAGCCAGACATGTATCCACATGTGTTAACTTTAGTAAGTTTAAGTTTTCTGTGCTGGAACAAACTGATTTATCATTGTACATTGGGGATTCACAGAGCAGACTTTAGCATCAGGAGATGCTTTTGCAGCTATGGCTGAACACTACCAACTATCCCAGTCTAAATGAAGCCATTTCAATTTCCAGTGAATTAAAGCACAGAGTATCTAGATTATAATAATTTTGCTAACATTGATTCAATTTGCTGTCCAACTCTATGCGATTTCATTTTTTAGATTCTTTTCAGACTTTTTAATTTCACTTTTTTCATATTCTAAGTCTGCTGTCTCTTTAACGCTTGTTGTCAGGCTTTTAATTGCAATACCTGTGATTGGTTAGTTTATGGGGGTGTGTTAGTTTGGATATTTTTTTAACTGGTTCTTGTCTGGGTGTTGTTTTTTCATTCATGGTTCTGAGGAAGTATACTTTAGATGAAAAAACTTAATCATATTGTGTTTTAACTGTGGAATTAAAGCATTTTCCATGTCCTGTGCTACCTGGTCATTTGTTGGAATTATTTTTTTTATGTACCAGTCCCAGGTTTTTCACTCATTTTTCTGGTGGCAATTTCTCCTTGAGTTATTTTAATATCCTCTGAGAAGTTTTTCAGCTTTCTGTGATTGTCCTTAAGTAAAAGCCTCATAAAATCAATAAGGTCATAATAAAATAATGACCTATTTCAAGTCCATTAGAGTATTTTCACAGTATTAAATGCTTAGGGGCTTGCTTGGCTCCAGTACAGACTATATTATCTCACTGTAAATTCCTAAAATGAGTAAGCTGTTAAATAAAATTTCCAGTTTTGTCCAAAAAAAATAATCTCACCTCATCTTGAGTCCCCTGTATATTTTAATGACAAAGGCTTGCAAAGCAGCCATGAGAAATCAATTGTCCCTTTTTCAGCCCTGTTGCTTTTTTATACAACCGTTATTGCTACTTTCAGTTGATTCATGAACAAAACATATTTTCATAAAAGCTGTGTAACTGACAGGTGAACAAATTATGTCAGCTTGTGCAAAACATAAAGGCACACAGTCTTGCCACTGATACTTGCCATCTAGCACAAATTGTTTCTTAGATTATATTTTTTGAAATATTGTGAAAATATATTTTCAACAATTTGCATAGAGTCAGCAGTATAACATCAGTATACAATCCCTTCTTGTCATACAGCACTGGAAAACTCTTGAAGAGGTGAACAATTCTTTCACTGATATAATGGCTCTATCTTATACACTAATAAAGATATAACCTCAAATCTATTCATGTTTTTGGATTTCACTTTAGGTTATGAGAAGAAGGTGTTTAGGTCACATATCTTTAGGAAGCTGACCTTCATTAATAGTTACTTACATTTTAGTAGTATCCACACATATTGGAAGGTGCATAATTTGTTTAAAGGACTTTTTGTAAGACTTTGCAGTATGGTGTGTGATGATGGAATAATTAGACTAGAAGTGGATAAATAAAAAAGTATGTTTAGTGAATGAGATTATCCACTTTGTCTAACTGATGATGTAGTTAAATAGATTTATGAGGCAAGGCGTTGTAAATTCTGCCCAATTCTGAAAAATTGTGAATTTATTAAAAAGGACAAAGCCAATGGGGCTGATTACAGAACATCAATGGTATTGACCTATAACAGTAGTAACAGAATAATTAAAAATAATTGGTGTAGTATATTTGGTGGATTCATTTTTATTAGAAAAAACTAGGTATGAGACTGAAATGTGTATTTTGAAGGGAAATAATTTAAAATCTATTTTGGAACAAATCATTACTGCTTTGATATGAAGGGATAATTATGAAATGCATAAATGTGGGCAAGTATGCAATGCTGCTTTATTTATGAATGAAAATGTAATACAGTTGTTTCTCATCTTAGAGTATTAAGTGGCAATGAGACAATTAATTCTAACACAAGTGTAATGGTTTATATTGTGCAATGAAGCATACCTATGAGGTATTATATAGACAAAACTGAGCAGGCTTTGAAGCTGAGAATATTTGAACATATTTATTCTATTACAAAAAAAGGATAATAAAAATTTATTTTTAAACATTCGGTGGAATGTGATAATTTTAAGAAGTTTTTTTTTTTATTTTTTATTTGTCTCACGGTGAATTGGGAATAATTTTAGAGTATAGGGAAGTATACTGGAATATCTTATTGAATTCAATGCAGTATACTGATATTAATAATAAGTTTATTATTAACAGTATAGTAGCATGACAAAGTGATAGAATAAAATGATTTGATAATATTTATGAAACTTATTTATTAGGTTAATTTAACTTAATTTCCTTTTGGTTAGGAAATGGTGCATTCAAGTGAGGTTACTGTTTATCTGTTTAAAAAAGAGAGTTTTATGTAATTAGCTGATTAATATTCATGAGATCTTTTTAAATTTGATTGGTGTAGAATGACATTGAATGGTTGGACTTTGCTATAAAAGGAATTAAATTAATTATTTGATTTGTTCTGATGAAGTTCATACATTTCTTAAATGAAAGTGCTTAACATAATTAAGGCTTTGTGATGTGCCTTCTGTTTTATTTTATTTTATTTTATTTTGTTTATAATAAAAAATGTCTCTTTTCATATGGAGAGGAGCATAGAGGGGAGATTAAGATAATGTTTAGGATATGATACAGAACATTTTAAATTAGAACTACAAGAAAACACTGAAAAAATGGAAGTTGTAGAAAGATAAGGGAGTATTTTTTGAAGTCAAAAGATAAAGCTAGTTCTAAAGAACTTGAGTATTGGGAAAGCAGCAGAGTTTGACAAATTACCCAATGAGTTATAAACATATTATAAGTAGATCTGCACACAAGTTCATTCTTTTCAATTTAACTAAAATTGTGGAGAATAATACATTCCCTTATCTTTGAAATGAGTCAAAGTAATTTCAATTTATAAACGAAGAAAATAGAGGAACTCAGAAATGTAATGTCCAATTATGCTTTTAATTATATCACAAAACACATTTTTTTTCAAATATAGTTGCAGAAATACTGAAGAATGAAAATTTGAAAAGAGAACTTTCAAATTATAGTTTTCATGTACAGTAAAAAAAACAGTAGCATGTGCATGTTATCTATGGCAAAACCCTGTGCAAAAGTATAGGACTAAGGAAAGGGAAATTAATTGTTTCAGTTATGGGTATAGAAGCAGCATTTAACAAAATAAACAGGAACAAACTATAACAATGTTACAGAGATGTAATTTCAAAACTGCAATGACTGTAAGTCAAGCAATATACAGTGAATATTGGACCATGGCTCATATTTTTACCTTAATCCAATGTGTAGAAGCCTGTATGACATGGATGGGGTAAACACGCTTTACTTGGTAGTCTATTGCTGTTTTTAATTTGTATAGATCAAATAGCTAAAAACATCTGAAGTAGGAAGTAACATACCTAAATAGGAAGGGAAGGAAAATGTCCCATAATTGTTTAAGTAGGTGATTTGATATTGTTATCATTAACCATTCAATGTAATCATTAAGGAAATAAAAGGCTTAGAGAGTATAACTGATGAATATGATTTAATGTGGATTTACAAGAAACAAAAGCTTGTGTTATTCACTTGAGGGAAAAACTCAAATGTAATCTGTGGATGCAAAACAATAAAATAAACAAAGTAGAAACATTTTAATATTGAGAACTGGTGTTTTCTGTCACTACTAGATGGAAAGCACATATGCAGGATTTGAAGATATAGTTGGAGAAAACACTTTGTTTATTATACAAATTTGACAGAACTTACTCTGACAGCAGCATTCTGCCACCAACAGAATAAAAATAAAAAATAAACATATACTAGCTAACAGAGGGAAAATCTACAGTTCTGAAAAACAGACACATCTTTTAAATAAGGTGTAAGTATAACTTAATGAGGTAAATCTTGCAATTACCAATATTTTCTTCTTTCCATAAAATAAATCAATTTATTACATGAAACTGTAATACACAACACCACTATGATATCAAATTGGTTTAAAATTAAAAACAAATAAATATGCAAATATATTGTTGCGTGCAGTTTTGTACAAAAATGAGAGGTGGCATAAAGAATAAAGATGCACATCAAATACACAAAAGAATACATAATCATTAGATTATATGATAAAAATGCCTTGGAAAATATATGAAGTAAGGATTACTTTACATACTTGAAAAGACATAAAAACAAAAAGATTTTGACCTGATAAAGGTAAGCAGATATAAAACATGTCCTGCCCAATGGGAAATCCTACACAGAAAAAGTGAATAACTGAATGTACTAAAAATAGGTAGAAAACATAATTGTATATAACATATGTTTGAAGTTTATAGAGAAAATATAATAGAAAAAGAATTATGAGGAATTAGGGAATATCCCCCTGAATCACTAATGAACTAAAAGATACAATCCCCCCAAAATGATATCATAGTTTAAAAATTATGTAGGGTCATAACAAGTTTATTAAAAAGATGATTGGACCAAGAATTGAATACTGTTCACATGGAAATGAAGATAAAACATGGACAATATTTTTCAGTACTGCAGATAAATGTAAAATAGATTAATTAGTGAAATTCTGGTGTACAACAGAAGATAAAAGGCTTTAGTGTTGAATGTTATTCACCTTTGTTTAAAGCTGTTTAGACAGTGTGATTTATTACATTTCTTTTGTCAAGAAACGTGTTTTAGCAACAACAGAACTGCCAAAATCAGTTGTCTGTCTGTCTGTTGAACAGCTGAGAAAAGTAATACCCCTGGATTCTGCAAGCCTTGCATGGCATGCAGGATTAGTGCAGGAGCCCCAGCAGGCAATATGTCTGCCATGCAATCCAGAAATTACCTGTGCACGAGCGCTCCTGCACTAGTCCTGCACGGACTCAGCCCCTGTATGCAAATTACCCTATTTGGAGGAGAAATCCATGCAAATGAGGTGAATTTGTGATTCAGGAGCTGGAAATCGGCCATGCAGGACTAGTGTAATCTGCGGAAATGTACTCTGCCAGTAACGGAGTACATTTCTGCAAATACCAAACTGGAGCCATGACAGCTCCAAATAAAGGGTGGATATCATTCAGAAAGCATGCCAATGGCCAAGTATAAGGCCATTGGCATGGAAAACATATTAAAAAAATCAACTTTTAATTTTTTTAGCCAATCTCGGCTGTTTAAGTGTAGGGCAGGGGCACACAAACGGGATCGGGAGAATATAAGAAAATAAACTTAAAATAAGCATTCTAACTAAAATCACTATTCTGCCATTATAGTCAATGGCAGGCAGAAGACAACATGGTCAGTGAGTAGTGGTTGCTAAGGGAGAAGGCTCAGTGTGGGACATGTAACTATGCATTAGCAGGCAATCCTATGCAAATGAGGGGAATGACAGTGAATCCCAGATTTCCCCTGCATGCTAGTCAGCTCCCAAAAATGTAAGACCAGGAATAGCTTGCTGCAAGCCTAGGAGTTAGCTGACATCATAGGAGGGTGTGTCAAGCATACTGTAAGTGAATTGGAGCCCTGTGGCTCAGGTTTGTTCCTAGCTTAGCACAGCTAGGCAACGGGTGTGTCTGAAGCTGCCTAGCACTCTTTACATTACCTAAGCAGGTGTGCACACCACGCACCGACTTTTAAAGAAAAAAAAAAAGTAAACCAGGAAATAGCAGCTCTGTGCACATTTGAACACTGTGTTTGCGTGGCACAGCCCTGGGCTTAAACAGGAAGGCAATGGGAAGGGAAAACAGTAGTAGGAAGTTAATCAAGGAGAACTAGCTTAGCTGGCAGGTGAAATGTATCAGAATCAGCCAATTACACAGGCAGCAGACCAGCCCAGCCCAGAACACTACTATAAACTATGCAAACACCTTTCCCTCTGTTTTTTCTCATACTCTACACCACCGGTGTATACAAGTGAGGAACTTTTAACAAACAAAACAACAAAATGATAGGGGCTGCAGCAGGCATCATACAACAACATGTGGAAGAGGCTGAGGGTGGTGAGGATGGGAATGCTGTCGACCAACCCACCGTGAGGAGATGGAGAAGAGTGTATAGACCCAGGCTAACCTACCAGGGACTACATAAGCTGGAGATAGTGGAACACTATAGGGTGAACAGAGACCTTCTACAGAAAATTGTTGAGCTGTGCCGGCCACACCTGACACACCGAACTGACAGAGGGGAACCTATCCTAGTAGATAACAAGGTATGTGTAGGCCTAGGAATACTAGCCACAGGTACCTCCCAAAGCTCAAGTGGGGATATCATGGGGATTGCACAGGCATCAGCATCCAGAGTATTACACCAGTTCCTGGATGCCATATCAGCACATGCCAGTGAGCATGTATACTTTCTCAACACCCGTGAGGTGTTGGCCAGCAATATGCATCTCTTCCACCAAATAACAGACTACCCTGAGGTAGAGGGTGCCATAGACTGCACGCACATATGCATCAAAGCACCACCCGGTGATTAGGGTTGGGTCTACATCAACTGCAAGGGCTTTCCCTCCATCAACTGCCAGGTCATGTGCGATGCCAAGGGCATTATAATGAATGTGTGTGCTGGCTGCCCTGGAAGTTATCACAATTCCCAAATCTGGCATCTGATGCAGCTGTACCAGAGATTTGCCAGTGGGGACATCCCATACAGTCACCTAGTATGGGGATAGTGGTTATGCACTGGAGCCATGGCTGATGACGCCCATCAGAAATGCACACACACCCGAAAAAGAATGCCATAATGAGGCACATGCATGGACCAGACTTATAATAGAGCATTTGTTTGGGATGCTGAAGTCACGGTTCCTGTGCCTGGACACATCTGGTGGAGCCTTGCAGTACTCACCAGCTATATGTACTCAAATTGTTATGGTATGTGCCATGCTACACAATGCAATCCTGCAGAAACAGCTGCAGCAGAAACAGCACTGGGCAGGGCCTTACAGCCCCCCACTAATGCCAAGGCCTGCATAGCCACAGAGTAACTCAGAGAAGGAACAACCTGTCCCTGTCCTGTAGGCAGATGGAAGCATGCTCAGTATGCCCTGGCCTTCACAAAGAGGCAACACATAGCACATACACTGACACAGTTGGGACCCAGGGAATGACACCTCTGTTTGACTCGCACATACAGTAAAAGGGATGCCAAACATGACACTACCTGTGCTCAACCATGTATATGGAGTGTACTGTGTGCATCCAAAATAGGCAGCCCTCCAGCACCATCCTCAGTACTGGCACACCCACAAGGTAAGTCAATCAACCTACCAATTGCCGAAAGGAGTAGAATGTGTCATTACCTGTATCTATGATATGGATGTGAGCATGCAAGGGAATTGGGTGGCTGAATGGTATGCCAGCAGATAGTAGACACCCATAGTGGCACCATGACATCAGTAACAAATACTGGAGTCACCATAGTAGCCAGTACTACACAGGGTGACAAAACCCACTGCAGGAAATGTGCTGGATGACTTGTGTGTCCATATGACTCACACATGCCAGTCAGGGAGGTTCACATACCCAACAACAGTCTCAGACAGCAGGAAAGGTGTAGACAAATGCAAACAGAGGCTGCGCTATGGCCTCTGAATGATGCCTATGGGTAACCTCCCCCCCAGACCTACACAGACAGACTACAACAGGTCAGGCAGTGGGATGTAAGTTCTGAAGGGTAGGAAGTCAGACACTAATATGTAGGTCAACCAAAGTGTAGTACACTGACATGCCTCTAGTCATCATGATAGGTTAGAATACAGAATGAAATAGAGTACCTGACATACCAGTGCAGTCATAGCAAATGTGTACAAGTGCCAGGCATGCCCCACTAATCCTATGTAAACATGTAGAAACAGTCAGGTGTGCCCCCAATCATGATCATGTGCAGAAATGTAGAAACAGTCAGGTGCCCCCCAATCCTGTGTAGGAATGTAGTAACAGTCAAGTATGACCCCAATCCTGTGTAGAAATGTAGTAACAGTCAGGTGTGCCCCCCAATCCTGTGTAGAAATGTAGAAACAGTCAGGTGTGTCCCCCTACAATCCTATGTAGAAATGTAGTAACAGTCAGGTGTGCACCCCCACTCCTATGTAGACATGTAGAAAGTCAGGTGTGTCCCTTCCCCCAATCCAGCATAGAAATGTAGTAACAGTCAGGTATGCCCCCCCCCCAGTCCTGTGTAGAAATGTAGCAACATGTATGAGTAGGTATAATACCAGTGGAGCATAGATGCCCAGAGGTGGCCAAGGTAGCAGGATAGGTTGTAGCATTTGCACAATATCCAGGTATGTGTGTGTTTGGTTGGTGTGCATTTCATATTGTGTGAGAGTGGTCAGTATGTATGCATGATGAGGTAAGACCTGGTGGCCATTGCCCACTACTGCTGATGACAGGGACAAGCCCTCACAACTGCAGTGCCAAAGACAATTCCCACCAGTATAACACATTGTAAATGTATGGTGGTAATATGTGTCACCATCTGAAAGACTGACATGGCATGGCCGTTGGGCTAGATATACAAGCAGTACACAGCGGAAAGTACCCCAGACATACAGTATATATTGTGTTACTGTGAAATGGAGACACACTTGGAATTGTACATACAGGTATGCATCAGATTAACTGCTCATGTAGTAAGGGATACTGGTGATGTCTGCCCGAACATGTGCAGATCACAAAGGAGTTAAAAACCACGAAGGAAGCTTACTGCCGATGTGATAAAATAATCCAATGGACAAGCGGTAGCTGTAAAACGATAATGTTTTACAGCTACCGCTTGTCCATTGGATTATTTTATCACATCTGCAGTAAGCTTCCTTCGTGGTTTTTAACTTCATCAGTTTGTTTGGCTGTTTTCATTTAGCAGATCACAAAGGAGGTAAGACTGATGTATTGGGAAACAGCTGATGTACCTGCACATGCCAGCAGAACTGGAATGCCCCATGCATATCTGTGTGTTAGATGCAAGTAGTGTCCATAGCACACATTCACTCAACTCATGCAAACACCACCCATAGGTACCTCGCTGGTCATATCCCTGCTGTGGGGAATGGGTACAATATGACCCCACCTGTATATGGCAATAGTGGAAGAATACAGCATGCAGTGCAAGTGTCCCATACAGGTGTGTCCCTAGCTGTAGGTAGCACCCTGCTAACATCCAAACCACCTGATCAAGACTCATGGAAGGTATTGGCATGAACACCTATTACACCTACCCTGTCACCCCAGGGAATATACTTTATGGTGGTCTGAGACTGTAAGACCTTGCCCGCAGCAACACCTAATGGCCCACAAGCCTATGCCAAAGGCCTGTGTTTCACACGTACTGTCGATGCATGTTATGTCATGGACACCTAAATAACAACATAACAACATAACATAAGCCATATGCAAGGCCATGTGGACAAACCACAGTGATATGTCCACCATGTCCCACTGCATGAACTGTGGACCAACACTAACACACACCTGTGATGGGGTGATACCCTTAGGGAAAGTATCAGATAATGTATCCATAATGTATGGAAGAGGTTGGAATAACAGAGGGGGGATGGGAGCATGAGCAACATGGTATGTGCATGGTCCGACACCAAGCTTTGTGCACATACTATCCCTGGCTGCAAACACATAAATGGGTGGCTACACACCTGCCTGTACACCACAATAGGGGTAATATCCTGACTCATGGCCCCTGGCTCTGGTTAACCTGTGTGAATCTGTACAGCTGTGAGTCATTGCCACAGCATGATAAGGCCATACTGTCTTGTCGATGGGTGTACAAGTATGGGAACCTCTGTCAGCACTGTACCAAGGTGCTGAATGGGATACACAGACCCAGCAGCAAGTGCCTGCAGCTCCCCCTCCAGAATGGCATAACTTACCATGAATATGTAGATGTCTGCTCACAATATCGGACACAGCTGGAGTCACCCTTGTCCCCTAAGACATCATTGTGAGCAAGAATGTCCACCTGACAGTCTATGAAGACAGAAAACATCACAGTGTATAACAGTACACATGTCTGAATATCTCTGCTAACAGCAGCACCATGCAGCTGAAGCAGCACAGACACAATCACCTACAGTACACACCATTCCCTGCACAGTTTGTCCCCATATTGCCAGATGATCGAGGGATACCCTGCAGAAACAGTTTGCTACCTGTAGGTGTACAACAAAATGGTCTGCACTGGAGTACAAACTACCTGGAATCGATCCACACATTCAGTACTGAAGGCCATACTGGGCATGCTCACACATTTAGAGAAATGAAGGCAATGTCAAACAACAACATACTGAAAGGTCATACTGGGCATGCTCACACACAAACAAATTAAGCCCATGTCTGCAAACAAAAGTAGACCGTACATATCTGGCATTTGCAGATGTTAGTGCCTACACTCCTCAGTATGCACCAGTCATGCCTTGCACACACAGTGGTTAGGAACACAGACACATATCCAAGGACAACACACTATAATAAGCCAAAAGTAGGCATACATAGATGTGTGGAAGAGAGTGACTGTGATAAGGAGCCATTCATTATGAGGCCTCTCCCACCCAGCACACAGCCAAATGGCTGCAACCACATGAGGTGTAAATGTCACTCACTGTAGACATTAGCCACCGGTATCCATCAGAATGACAGGCTATGTGGTGCAAGTGCTAGCTGTGCAACATGACTGTACAAGGAAGTAGTCATCTAGCAGCTGTATACACGTACATGTGGAATATAACCCTGCGTGTGCCCGCATGTGGTGTCTCAACCTCTAGATGAATGGGTTATGGCCCATGCACACACACTGCCCCCCCATAGCCCTAGTATGACAAGCCTGCTAAAGTCATCCACTTTGAAATACACCCTTGGGAATGGTGTAGCCCAGTAATCTCCATGGCATGTCCTATAACTGCGTACTACTGTTAGGTAGGAGGTCTAATCCCACACATGGCAACTGTATGTGTCTCTGTCTGTGTAGACAGCAATGCTCTTTAGGCTAGTCACACTCAATACAATTCAAATGTCCTACTTTGGCAAGGCTGCTGATGTCATTCACTGTGAAATACACCTTTCAGAAAGCTGCAGCCCAGTAATCTCCATGGTGCTGCTTTAGTGTGATAAACTAGTTAGGTAGGAGCTCTAATTCCAGATATGGCAAGTGTGTGTGTGTGTGTGTGTGTGTGTGTGTGTGTGTGTGTGTGTGTGTGTATGCCCTACTTTATCAAGGCTGCTGATGTCATTCACTGTGAAATACACCTTTTGGAAAGCTGCAGCCCAGTAATCTCCATGGTGCATCCTATAACTGCGTACTGCTTTAGTGTGATAAACTAGTTAGGTAGGAGCTCTAATCCCAGATATGGCAAGTGTGTGTGTGTGTGTGTGTGTGTGTGTGTGTGTGTGTGTGTGTGTGTGTGTGTGTGTGTGTGTGTGTGTGTGTGTGTGTTTCTATGTCTGTGAAGTGAGCAATGCATTTTAGGCTAGTCACACTCACTACAATTCAAATTCCCAACTTTGGCAATCCTGCTGATGTTATTCACTGTGAAATGCACCTTTGTGGAAGAAGTACTCCAGTAATCCCTGTGGTGTGTCCTATAATAGCTTCATGCTGAAGTGTGATATAAAACTTTGTTAGGGGTTCTCTTCCTACACATAGCAGTTGTGGATATTTTTGTGTGTGTTTCTATATCTGTGTAGGGAGCAATGCATTTTAGGCTAGTCACACTTGCTACAATTCATATGCCCTACTTTGGCAATCCTGCTGATGTCATTCACTGTGAAATATACCTTTGGGGAAGAAGTACTGCAGTAATCCCTGTGGCACGTTCTATAACTGTGTAATAATGTAGTGTAATAAACTAGTTAGGTAGGAGATCTAATCCCAGACATGACAGGTGTGTGTGGGTTTGTCTGTGTTTGTCATTCGTATCTTGTGTGGAGGTGGTTGTGAGTGTGTAACAACTGGACTCAATCTGGAGCAGGTTTTCCTAATTTCTTATATGGTGGCCCTAGTATATATCACAATGTCCACCATACAGGGATAACAGATGTGAAATAGCTAAGAGGCTGGGGTACAAATCCACACCCCTACATGTGACATCAAGGCCAGGCAAACAAAGTTAGCAACACTTATATTACCCAGAGAACAGTCTTAACCCATGTCTCATACACACACACACACACACACACACACACACACACACACACACACACACACACACACACACTTGCCTAGGCAACAGCTGCTATGTTTTTAGTACCCTGCATATTGCCAACTGATAGTAACCATGGTGTGCTTGCAGTGGGCTACAGAGGGCATGGTACCCTGTCCATCAGTCCAATAGGCACTTATATGCTGACAGTGCACCTTCCCCATGTTACCCACTGGACACCTGCAACACCTGTGGTGCCATCAAATGCGACCCACAAAGGACATACAATGCCTGAAAAACATGCCCTGTATGGACATATGCCACTGACACCAGGGAATACCAGATCATGCTATCAATGTAGGTGCAGGGTCAATCTGCTGTCCATTAACAGTACCTGCCACATGAGGCCAAGACAGCAACATCTGATGATAAAAATCTGGTGATAATCTGTGTGCACAACATGGGCCAGACACCCCAGGTACAGTTACACATGTCACTGTACATGCATGTGGGAGGTGTGCACATCCCAGACACCATCCATGTCATGGACTAAGGAACACATACATGGCAAGCAATACACAGCATTGGCCACATGCAATAGTCACCCAGGTGACTGGATGGTGAATACAATACCCACCTGTGTGGGCAAATCCAGGCACTACACCGCTGAGCCACAATGCAGACCATTGTCATGTGAGCTGATGCCAAGGTATACCCATCACCTAGCCTTCTGGCACTATCAACCACTACACACTCATAAAACAATGCACCCATGCATGTCAGTACTGGCACCCTGTGTCTGTGTGTATGTTGTATGATGCGTATGACCACATTCACACTCACTATAACCCCTATTGGCATACTGAAGCATGCTGTATGATGTCAGACACCTCCACATACCCTTTGCCCATATAACCTTTGTATGACCCCTGTGGTTCATGTGATACCTTCATAGTACTGTGCTGTGGCAATCTCACTAGTGTTGAGTTGTATTCTTGGCCTTGCCAAGTGTGTCAGTGTGTGTGCATCCCTATGATAGTGTGGCTGTGTGGATGCTGACACCTACCGTATAGCTTCCATATCCCTGTTGCTGATGACACTCCTCAAATGTAACCTATGTGGCGCATCCAATAACTGCATAAACATGTGATGGCACTACATAGTCATCAGGGGTTTGATAGCCTGTACTGGTAGGTGTGTGACACAAACATGCTTATGTTTTGCTCTCCCACCACTCCCTGACTTTTCTTTGCCTCTGTCTGCCTCTCTCATTCCCTCTCTGGTGGATGTGGAGACTTACACCTGCTTTGCGTAGGCAGCAGCATGTGTATTTTAAGTGATGCTCATGATCAGCTGATGGCCTCTGCATGAATTGCAGCCCTCCTCTAGCTGATTGCACATGGAACAGCTGTGGCAATATTCCCACAGCCAATTGCATGGAAACACACTCCAATATCTAGGACCATCATGTTGGTGTTAGGCCTTTTCCTTCACTGTAAGCATTAACTCGATCTGTTGTTTGGCAAACAGCATCTCAAATGGATTGGGGATTTACCTATAACAACATACACTGTGGAAACAAGCCAACACACAGGAAGAGGATGTGCCTGACCTGACTACAGACTGTAAGTGCTGCTATACTGCATTTGGAGTAATGTTGGTTTAACAGGGTGAGTATGGATATGGCTGTCCTGCATGTTTTAATTCCTGCCATGTCAGTGCTATGTTTATGAGGAAACTCCCATCTGTAGGGTCATCTGCAGACTGGATAGTGTGTGGTGCCTTTTGTTTCATGTGTTACCTACAGAGCACCTGTCTGTGAACTGCAGAAGGTAGTGTGAGGACTGCAGTCTGTAGATGGTGACAGCCGTGAGAGTTACTGACTTCATATCCCTCATAGGACATATGTTGCAACAAACCCTGTTACAAGAGTAAATATATGAGGTTATCACAGCAACATGTCAATATTGGCCCTGTGTATGTGCCTCCAGCCACAACTCTGTCAACCTTTGTACATATGTCATGCAGTAAGAGGTGCATATGTGCTGTACACCATAATTAGTGACATCATATCTGATAACAAGCCAGTGAGATATCAGACTGCTACACATGTTATATATAGTAGGGGTTGTATTTGATGACATAACCTGGACATTCTGTGGTTGTGTGTACAATACTAAGGTCTGTGTAGTTATGGTGATTGTCGGCAGTGTGTGTATTGTTAGTATGTACCTTGGCCTGTGTACAGACTGTGGTAGATGTCATTGTTCTTGGTCCTGCTCTATCTGATGTTACATGCTGCTCTACTGTATGTTACCCTATTGGCTTACATGTTTGTAGGGCCATACATACACGTCCCAAACCACAGACAGGCATCGGACCACACTGTGTGGTGGCCCAGTGTATGTAGGGTTAGTGTGTGAGTGGCACATATGAGGATGGTGTTGAAGAGCTAGTCCATATATTGTAATATTATGCTAGCTTACCATATGTGGCTCTGGCTGTGTTCACATTGGTTGTGGTTATGCACTTTCACACAGGTGTATGTTACTCTGTGCTGTGACATGCCTGTAGAGCCTGCAATATATGCAGGTACATGTGCATTTCTTCATAGGAAATGTAAACCAGTGTTGATCCAGTCTGCCTGTAGTCTGCTCAGTGCTTTGTTACATGCCTAGCAGCTTAGTGTACTTACCCAGTGAGATGTCATGTCCAGATACTTGCCAGATGTACTGCTGCCCAGCCATCATAACAGTTATGTATGTCAGACAGAGCAGTGGGATGGTGTACAGATGTATGTCAACATCTAGTGGGTAGTATGTGGCCATGGCACCTCTGTACTCACGGTTATTATGTGTCAGGACAGACAGGGGTATGTGAATGCATAACCTATGTCGGCGAATGTATACCAGTAGTTATGTGTTATACCCATCTACATGGCTGTTAACATCCACATTGTCAGGCTTGGTCCACATGTCTTGCACTAAGGAATTCTGTGTATACCTCTGGACTGTCCAGAGTGTGTCAGACTGTCCACATATATTGGCCAATATTTCTGCTGTAGTCCACAGGAGCATTACCTGCTGGCAGTGGTGCTGTACTATGATATTCTTAGAATGTCTGTCAGTAGCCAATGGAGCACAAGTTAAAAGCAGATGTGACCTCCCACACACACCCCATGTCTGTGAAGACAATCCCTATTACAGTAGCAATAGTCCACAAATACACCTGCTATTATACATACCTGACATCCCCTTGCACTACGAAGTTGGAACTACAGGGGCTGAGGTAGGGCTAGACCCCATGTTCAGGACATATGGTGAAAATATATGCATATATAATTATCCAAATATCTATGTAGATATATGCACATATACATATTGACATACATAGATGGATATGTATGTACATAGATATACATATAAACACTCAGATCTATACATATACAGAGCATTATATGTCTACACATATACAGATAGAAGTGCATATACATATATACGTATGGATATCTACATATCTGTTGACAGTAGTATGTATATCAGCATATATATGCATGTGCATATAGTTATAGATATCTACATATATACCAACATAACTAGGCATATCTGTACACATAGGATGTGCATACATATATAGCTATATATACATATATCTATATATACATATACGTATATCTATATATACATATATGTATATATACATATATGATATATGTATATACATATATGATATATATATATATATATATATATATATATATATATATATATATATATATATATATATATGTACGAAGAGATGTACACATGGCCATATATATTTTGCACTATACAGATGTGTATTCAGACATATCAGACATATGTATGAGCATACATGTGTATGTACATGTGGACATATATAGACCTATTATATGTATATAACCATATTCCTATCATGTGTAAACCTCACGGTTGTGTATACCCTCCCAGATGGATTTCACCATATGTATCTGCTATGTGTATATTATGATAAAACAACATATGTGATGCAACATTCATATCAATAACAAGGACTACACAGTTTATGAAGTAAAGGCAATTTTTCAATATTACACAATATGCGTATTGACAGCTATATTGGTAAAACAATAGCTGTCTTCACAGTGGTCATGGCATAGTGGTTAGGTGTTGTGACTGTAGTGTACAGAGTCCTGGGTTCAGGACCTGCAAGGGTTGTTCATTTTGTTGCTGTGCAGAACAAGGGCTGTCAGATACAGAGCGGTTAAGGCAGTTTTGAGCAGCTTTAAGCAGGTTTACATGGGTTTGCGTGAAGCTAAGTGGTGCTAAGCTATGGGTAAATGTACGGGCACTTACACAGTGTAGGCATCGCTTACCAGTGCGCAAATCAGCTCAGCGTTTATATTGCAGCAATGTTGATACTTGCTAAGCATGGTTTAGGCCTGGTAACCAGGTCACACTACCCAGTCTGATAACATAGCAGGGTACTGACATCTGTAATAAGTGTATGTAATGCCATGTACAATAGATGCACCTACGTGCTGTCATTACAGTAGCAAGGGGTGTGAGTCTCATGTGTAGGACACAGACATATCTGTGGCCTGTACAGCACTGTTATCCATGTGAATGTGTGACATACAGGGGTATTAGGGCAAGGTATGTGCTATCACACTGGCATGTAGTGTATCATGGCAGTACTGCTGTTGACAGTGCTTACCCAGGCAAAAGCAGAGTGCTAAATGTAGTACTGACAACAGGCACACCTGCAGACATAGCTGGACACTGAGGACTCCCTGTTGTATCCCTAGTGTGTGAGCTGTGTCACAGTATATACCCCTTACTGGGTAATGATCCAGCATGTGGAATGTAACTGTAGACTATTGTCTGTACAGCACATGTTAGTGAGGGCTTCTGACATGTAGTTATTGCATACATATTGCTGTCAAACATCTATCTGTCAACACACTCATCCTACTGCATAACTACTTGCCAAGCTGATGACTGTCAGTCCCTGTGCAGATGTACAGATGGTCAGTATCCAGCTGGGATATGTACAAGCAACCTAAGTTTGTTTGACACTGACATGTTTGCCTAGCTTTCTAAGAACTGGCACATACGTTAGCTGTCACCCTGCATGCACCACATGCCATGGGTACCACCACTACACAACCACAGTCAACAGAACATGCTTGGGTACAGGTCTCCATCACAGACACTAACCATGTGTTGTAATGCATGTTGTATACATGTCAACTTGATCACCCCAGTGGCCATGTGCAGGAGCCACCTGGAGGATTGGCTGATGCATGTCATTCTCACCCTGAGGGTCACCACAGTAGTGACTGTCAATAGATTGCCTACTGCCACCTGGCAGGTGGCAGGATACCACTGTACACACAACATCAACACTACCCATCTCTCCTTGGACAATAGCAAGGTACATGGCGATGCACCCCTGCAGTGACTCAGGTGTATGAGTGTATGACTGTGTATAGCAGTGTCTGTGTGTTAGCACACCTGTACTTAGGAATTCCATGAGGGTCTTCACAACCAACGCAACACCCATTGCCATAGTCAGTTGTGGCTGCTTCTGTACAGGACAATACATGCACCCTGTTAAGCCCCCCATACCGGCTACACGAGAGGGTTGATATGCATGGGATACCCATTGTGTTCTGGCATATGTGTGTAGTTGTGCATGTCCATATATCTGTAGGGTACAGCATTCTGAGGCCACATACTCCTATTACAATACCCATTGCCACACAGTAGTACAGATAGTATTGTTGCTGCCCATAGGTGAGGCATGACAATGCAACACCTTACTACAAGTGTGGCATGTGCATTAGATGCATATCTCTGTAGTACAACTGTTGGGGTATACTATGTGTTGTATTGCAGTCACAGCCAATGTGTGATGGTGGGTATGGCATAGTCCCATCATGGGTTGCAGGGAGGACAATATCCATTTGGAGATGTGGGTGCTGTGTACACTGTCATTACACCAAGGTACACCCAGTATATGTCCCATGTTCCACATTATGGTTACCACTGTCACCATCAACCATACAGGTAACCGATACAACAATCCGGGCTAGTTATGCATGTGCTGTGTGCAGCCTACCTGTAACACAATGGACACATGGTCAAGTTAGTTAGCAGCAATAGATCCTGGTATCTCAGATGTGTGTCTGCCTGTTATGTGTCTGTTAATGTATATATGAAGGTATGTCACACTACGTATTGTCCATATACACCCATTACATCCCCATTAGTATACTGTACATGTCTGGAGATATTCTGCATGTAACATGTAACCTGGGACACACCTCACCCTAAATGCTGTGTGGTCTGTGCAATGTTAGCCACACACTTTAGTATCACTACATAGCTAGGTCGGAGTCTAGTCCCAGTGTTGCCAAGTAACAGTGTGCGTGTATGTGGATGGGTTTACATCAGGTTGCAGGGTATACACACCTCAGCGGGACACCTGTCCATGTGGCACATGCAATAACTGTTTTAGAAACCTGTGACATGTGTTCAACTGTACCCCAGATATGTCACAGCCATGGTGTCACCACAGTGCCATATCCCATTGTGGAATATGAAAGCAGACCATCCTCATGCTGAAACATGTACACCTACAACACAAATGGATAACATTATGAAGACCGCAACCAACCAGTGTTACTAACAGCTATAATGCATCATTGTTGGACAGCTACACTACCTGCCATATATGCATTACACTTTACTCCTTACATGTTACACTGCAGTACTGTGGTACACTGTAGTACAGTCACAATGTGCATCAGAACCATATTAGCCTGTTCCTGCATTGATGGTATGGACGACAGGGATGTGGCACAGGTATCATCATATGCACAGGGCATCCTTGTGCTGACACATGTACACCTACAACACAAATGGATAACATTATGGGACCACAACCAACCAGTGTTACTAACAGCTATAATGCATCATTGCTGGATGGCTACACTACCTGCCATATATGCATTACACTATACTCCTTACAACATGTTACACTGCAGTACTGTGGTACACTGTAGTACAATCCCCATGTGCATCAGAACCATATTAGCCTGTCCCTGCATTGATGGTATGGATGACAGGGATGTGGCACAGGTATCATCATATGCACAGGGTGTGATGTTGGTTTGCCAGAGGCTGAGGGTGGGCCATACATTTGACACCAGGTGTGTGGGTGAGGGGTGTACTGCATTGAGCTGGACATGGTGCTGTGGTGTGTGTAGGTATGGGGTTGCCCTAGGTGTGTTTGTATCGTGTGTGGGTATGCATGCACACAGTTCTGCCATGTGGCTGCCCTACACAGTTGTTTATGGGCAGCTGCAGACCATACCTGGCAAGGTGTGCAGTTCACTTCTTCCAGCCACAGACATGTGGACTGTGCCTGCCAGGGGTTCCATGGGCAATGAGGGCCATCATCTCACCAGACCATCTATCCATGAGCTCGGTATAAGCACGGATGGCACCAGACAGTTCACGAAAGTTGTCACTTGCAGATGTGAGAGCAGCCCTCTGCAGCCTCAGGCCCTGTCTGGTGTAATGTTTCATATGTGCCTGCACTGCCATGACAGCCTGAAACATGTGCCTGATGGTACCAGTTGTGGCACATCTGCCAGGGGCATGATGACCAGTGGCCCTACTACGACCACCCTGGGACATCTGCCTATGTGGTGCTCTGCCAGACCTCCAGCTTTGCCTGCTGCAACCGGACACAGTAGGCATAGTTACCACACTTTCCTGTGCACTGCCACCAAACACCAGCTGTCCCTCCACTATGGCCACTGGTGACGAGGTATGTATAGGCACTGAAACTGTGTTCTGGGTTGGGATGGCTAAAAGGGGGATGTCAAATTTTGGAGCAGAGTCGGCCCCTGACAACCCCACCTGTGCCCCAACAGTACTATCATCATTTTCAGTGTCTGTATGGACACCACCATCAGATTGCATGCATAAGGGACCCTGACCCACCTCTCCACCTGTGGGGGAAAACAATAAATGCACTTTAAAACCTTTACTGCATTTCCTAACCATACACATACACACACACACACACACACACACACACACACACACACACACACACACACACACACACACACACACACACACACACACCCACACACACACACACACACATGCCCGTAGTACCTATCTGTCCATGGCTTTACAGACAGTCCCGCGTATATGTCCATGTGGTATCCCATCCTACATCACACTTGTTAACATACACACATTGATACCACTTCTTAACATACCAGTTCACTAAATGCCTACCCAGACAGTCACACCACAAGACCTGTTACTACATTACCTGCCTGACCTGTGTGTAGTGGTTTTACATGGCCTCACTGCTGTCATTTAGTATGCACCCTCTGTATGTCCAGACATCATAAGCATGACCCCTATATGCGTGGGCTACTATGTTCTATCCATAATATCACGCACTGATGTGGCATGTGTAGGTAATGCTCAGTACATGCCAGATATGCTACTCATTCAGCCTGTCATGCGACAACTGTAATATTTGGAGACACTCCCTGGTGTTGACTAGCATTTCCCAATGCATCTGTAGTGCTGCATATGTGAGTTGTAGGTGAACTACCTGCTGAATGCGATATTAAGAGTGTACCTGGTGTCAACCTTCCCTCTTGATGCCTGTTCCATGCTGCAGACCATATTATACTATCAGCTGTCCTGTGATTACACACATGACAGGTATTCCTGATGGGTAATGTGGCAGTCCATGTCCATGTATTGCACGGTCCCAAAGGGAGGTACTGCTGTATGAACACCCCACAATCTCACATGTGCATACATGGCCACCCACATAAGCACACACATGCACACACACACATCCTACATGCATCAACCACCCTCCACTTCACCAGAGTGACCCTACAGACAAACTACCTAACCACCAGGATGCACACACACACACACACACACACACACACACACACACACACACACACACACACACACACACACACACACACACACACACATATACAGGTAAGGGTGCACAACAATAGTACACACAGTCCTCCTATTACCCATCTGTCAAGATGCAGAACATATGGTACCCGACAGCATGCAGTGTAGCTATAATCAATCCATGCTGGCAAAGATATACATGTGTGTGATGCATGTGCTGTGTCACTAGGTGAAGCCCCTTCCCCTGGATACCAGATACCACTGCACCCATGAACATGGTATTTCTGTACACCTGTTTTGCACCCTGCCATGTACTGTGCACCACACCTCACTGGTGTACAACCCATTGCGGAATGTATACTACTGTGTTGGTTATGTCAGCTTTAATGCTCACAGCTCCTATGTTTTCCAGCAACACATACCTGGGATGATATGTGAACAGATGTCATTAGTTTGTAAATGGCTGATTTACAGCTCTCAACATCAGCAGACCATGTATGACCAATACAATACTCTTACACTAACAACCATCAGAGCATGCCATGGCTATGGGTGTGTACACACCTTTCCTGATATGACGCACCCATCAGTGATCTGCATTGGGACCACATCACTGCATATCTTAACAGTACATGTGCCCAATATGTGACATATGTCCTGTACTTTCACATGCAGTGTCTACGGAATGTGTTAGGTGTGTGGATGCTGACCATGATGCATACACTCCGTGTGGGCATATGTGTGCTATGACGGTTTGACCTCTTGTTGTGTGTACTACAGCAGTCACTACTCATGGCAGGGGTAAACCAGTGTGGGCCATCTGCGATTGCCAGTGTTTGTTCGGTCTGCCCTACATATGCCCCCCTACTCTGCATGATTGCAAGGTCTACTCATGTGCACATCCCTTGGTGTTCACACACTGCAGTCACTATTGCTGTGGGAGTAGGGTTACATCTGACACAGGTCCTGCACCTGACTATGTGCAGATACTGCCATTCTTACCATCCTTAGGATTCCTGCTGCAGTGCACTGGTGTGTCATACTGACACCCCCACTCCTTCAGCCATTTTGAAGATTCATGACAAGTAAGCCCTAAACATGTGTGTCAATTGCAGTGTCCCATACACTGAACACCACATGTTACAGCCTAGTCCCAGCTGATAACGTGGACTACTATAATGCCTTATGCCATAGTGTATCTCTGCAGCAGTTGCCATTGTCCTACAGGTATATACATTGATGTTGCACTGTATATGGGTGTTGTTCCAAACATGTCCCTACTGTAGGCCATGTCTCCCACCATTATGTTACTCCCTGTGGACACATTCTGCACAGAAAGGATGTTAGTTATCATGCAGGTATCTGACATACCCTTTTAATACCCCACCATGGTCACCCCTGTGATGCCATGCATTTCACAGCAACAATACATGCACATGTACAGCATGCATTCTGGGTAGTTGTGTTAGATGTGTGCATGGAATATACCATTGTCGTTACATGCCTGGGTGTTGGCAAGCATCTGCATAAACCATACTCACCAGCTACAGGCTGCTGCCTTGGTGGTATCCCGGAGGGCCCTACATAAGAGGGTGAGAGATGCAATGTCTGTGGCCACACCTGTGGCAGTGCTACAAGGTGGGTGAAGTATTACAATACATCAATGGCATGTTTCCACAATACTACCACATATGGACATCTGTTTATCACTACCATGCAGCAACACAATATACCTATGACATGTCAGATATGCATGCTCTACCTGTACCGATGCAGAAGTATATGCAACAGTGGTCTACTGATGTGCCCTGTGGCCTTACCTGCATGCTCCTTGGCCGGTGTGTGGGTGGCACCCATCTCTACAAAGGTGTCTAGCGGTTGGTGGCTGGCTGGATGGGCATGTTCCACTAGGCTGGCCAGGAGCTCCTCCACACTTGTCAGGGGGGGATAGATGGTATGGCCCCCCCTGTGGTGAGGTGATCCCCCAGAATTCAGCAGTACGCCAACGGACATTGCGAAGCAGGTCAGTACAATGATGCCGGAACTGCTCATAACTGTGGTTGCGCAGTCCGACATCATTGACCCTGTGGAGTAGGTCATTCCACAGGGCGGTCCACTCCTGCTGGTTATGGGTGGCCTGGCCAAACAGCAAAGGGTAGTGCTGGATTAAATACGTGATCAGCACTTCATTTTCGGGCAGCTGAATATGTTGGCAGACTTGCATGTGACATTTTGGCTGAAAGACAAAAAGGTGGGAACAGATCTGAGTAACTCATACAACAAGGTTACCACAGTTCTTAATACACATCTCTGTCACCCCCCCCCCACCATATCAGTGACAAAAAAATGTACACACAACCCATTAGGTATGGCTACAGCTTACCTACCAGTGGGACAGATATTGTATTGTACCACACTTTCTGCTATGCGTTTGTAGCCATGTTTCCTGTGTGGACACTATCATTGCTGGCCTGTTACAGACTATTCACCTGCATGCCATTGTCAGGGCCACTATGGTTCCATATATGCATGTGGTATGGCTGCTTTGTGATTGCTGCACATCTGACATTCTGTGTTATTGGGGATATCTATGCATGCTGTTGGACATGTTCCAAGATTGTGTAGACTATTACTACCAACATATGTTCTATAATAGTGACACAATAGGATGTATATGTACTATTGCTCAGCTGACCCACATCTCCAACCCATCTACTCATGTTATCTGGCCAAATCACATGTGTGTCCCACCCTGGGGCCTCCTCATCTACTAGTCCAGCAATACCGTCAGGTGGAACCAGCCCAGCGGATATTGTCTCCCCCACCCTGGGGGTACACACAGACATGTTCCTGCCTCCTGAGGTAAGGTCCAGGGTCTATTCCATAACAGGCTCCACAGACACATGTGGGATGTGCTGCATCACTCTGAGGCACCCAGTACACATTCACAGGGCTGACATGCACCTCCTGCTCAGCCTCCAGGCCAGGCATGTTCTGGACTTGGACTGCTGTTGTGAATAGCAGTGGGCGGGAAGCTTGTTCCCATTGTGTCCATATTAGGGTCCATGGGGCATCCACATCGCAGACCACACACACCATCCAGGGTGTTTACCCACCATGTGTTACATACCACCCCTGTAGACTGCCCTCTATATCTACCAACCCTAACCACCTCCACAACTATACCTGCCATATCTCCCCATATTCCCATTCCATACTTCACAGACAAGGGCAATGTGGTCCCAACAAGGGGTGTGCATGTGACATACCCCTCCATGTTGCACACACTGCAAGCTGTAGATATCTGTGTATATTGCTATGTGTGCTATTTTCTCACACATAACATGCAGCACCATGGTAGTAATATAGGGGACATGTATTTACATACATATAAGTTTGTGTGTGTGTTTGTATATATGTAGACGTGCATATAGGTATATATCTATATATGTGTAGATATATGTGTATTTATATGTGCTCATATATATGTCTACACATGGGTATTTGTATATTTGTGGATATACATGTGTATATATATATATATATATATATATATATATATATATATATATATATATGTTTATATATTATATATGTGTACATATGTACACACATGCATACCTATATGTAGGGTACGGTCACACATCAGGTCCAAAACCTCACAACACCTTCCTGTACAGCTGCACTGTTCTGCCTTGGTACAACACAGACAGGTGCCACATATGGACACAGCCTGACATTGGGGGGGGGTTATATGCAGGACCAGATTACAGGTAACCCTATTACACACCTATGGCATTCCTGCATGCTAATTACAGATTAACCTGAGTATCCCAAGGGGAGGGCTGTGGATCTCACATGTCCATCATAATGGCATTACTTCCACCACCAGCTATTGGCCACATAATATACATACTTCCTATTATACAAAACACACTACAATGGCTTCCATCTTGTCAGTCAGTGCTGATCTGCACAATTGATGGCTATGGCCCACTAGCCATAGGGCAGCCACTACTGTCCATAGCAATTGTTCAGTTGAACATCATTACAACACCACCTGATGGCACATATAAATCGTTCAGCATCATCTATCCCATTATTATGGACCAAGTACTACATTTATTTACATACATATATACTTCACATACCTGTTGTGGGAATGATGTCTGTCCTGGATAATTTTCTGGATGTAAATATATATATATATATATATATATATATATATATATATATATATATATATATATATATATAGATAGATAGATATAGATAGATATTTTTTTGCTGTGGCTTTGGCTTTCATTTCCACTTCCACTTTCTCTCCCTCTCTCTCTCTCTCAGTGTCTCTCTCCAGTAAATGGGTTGAGCTGCTTTGAATAGATTGCAGCATGAATTTTGTAGGTGATGCACATGATCAGGTGATGGCCTCTGCACCAATCAGTGTTTTCCACTTGCTACCCGCATGCAGCTTGCTGTGTAGTACTTCCAATTACCACTGTCATAGCAACCACCTACTATAAATCTCTACGTCATGTGGGCATGGTCCCTTTACCTTTCCTGTGTGTATGGACATCCTTCCTGTGTGTGGGCATCACTGTTACAGACAGCAGGTAGCATTACCTCTTGCAGGAGAACCTGCACACTCAGGCCAGCTACATATTTGTAGAAGGTTCCAGAAATTCAGACAGAGTGTGAGTAGAGTTGTTGCATGCATTGTATAGCACTGGTGTTGCAGGGTTTGTGTGCACATACTACTTTAACATGGAATGCAGACTATCTGCATAGCTCTCAACTGTGCCTAGCCAGAGTTGTACCTATCATATTTTGTCTGTCCATCACACAGGTCTTGTGTCAGATATTTCACTGGCAGTGTGTGTGTTGAGTGCTATCAGTACATGGCTACATCCATTTCTGTTTCTAACTTCATATTCCTGACTAAGGGTATGTTGCAGACCATCCTGTAACACCAGTGACTTACTTAGTGTATGACAACAGTTTTCCACATATGGGACTGTGCTCCAGCCTCTGCCCTCCACCTACATACCAGGCTTTGCACATATGACATGCTGTCAAGGTTTGTTCGGTAGTGGACTGTGAGTATGTCATGCTGCCATTCCTGCCATCAGTCCACTGCTGTTGTGTCCCCCGCACATACGGTGGGGTTATATATGTGTGGGCTTCACCTACACAATACATGTGTGCCCTTATGCACTCCAGAGGCCAGTGTATGTAACAGTGGTATATGGCCCTGTATTATTAAGTCTAAGGGGGATGCACTATAACTAACCTAGGCTGTTACAACATGTGGGGGTATCAGAGGTAAGCTGCATTAAGGTATCTGTGTGTACATTACCATACAATCCTGCTTGGGTAAATACAGGCCTACTGCCTCCTGCCATACAGACTGTTTGTCAGTATGCTTGTGATAGTGTCAGTTATACCTTGTTATGTAACAGTTATATCCCATTGTGTCACCTGAGGTCTTTACCCATTTGGGATTGTGTACAGAGTGTAGATAGAGGCTGCTGAAGTATACATCTGCATTACTTACTATTAATTGTTTGGTATCCTGTGGCACAGTCTGTCTTTACTATTGTACTATCTGAAGGCCTCGCCCTGAACAGCAACATTTGTAAACATTTCCAGACTACTGTATTAGTATAACTGTTTCTCAGTTGCATTACTCTGTTTATATGGATGTCAGTGTCTAAACAGCTATATGGCATGGCATATACAACTGTAATAGTACACAAATAAAGCTTTCCATGTATGTAAACCTGTGTGTGGTGTTATATCCTTTGACCTCTCTATGGGTATGTTGCAGGCAACGATTGGCATTTGTATTGGTGGCTTATACAGTGTCCAGTTGGTAAGGTGGCTGTTCCATATTGTGTGTACCTTCTACATATGTATCTTACTATACATATCTCTGTGTGTGTATGTGTAGTTGCATATATATATATATATATATATATATATATATATATATATATATATATGTGTGTGTGTGTGTGTGTGTGTGTGTGTGTGTGTGTGTATATATATATATATATATATATATATATATATATATATATATATATATATATATATATATATATATATATATATATATATATATATATATATATATATATATATATATATATGTGTGTGTATCTGCATATATATGTGTCTGTGTATATGTATCCTAGGGATGTTGATTGCTTCCACATTGTACATTCCCTATGGGAGCCAGACTGTACTGCATGATATGTTACTGATACCAGCCTGACATCATACAGGTGGGATGCAGCACTGTTAACATCTTGTGTCCATGTCATGTCAGGTCCTGGTTATGGGATCTGCAACAGTTGTTAGTGTATTGCAGGGCAGACATATTTGGCTGTTGGGGGGATACCTATTCATACAAGACATATGTTGTTTGGGGCCTCTCAACCCCATTAACGGTGCATGTGGACGTATATATAGGTTCATAGGTTAGTACTAGGCTAACTACCCTTGTGGGCCATTTCAAGCCTAACCAATTACCCCATGTGAGAATCAAACCCTGCACCTTGTCTCTGTAAGGTAAACACCTTAACCATTATGCCATCCTCCCACTGTTATCTACAGATGTATGTCCATATATACTTATATAGATATATATATATCTGCTTACATATATATAACTTGCTGTATATATATATATATATATATATATATATATATATATATAGGTATATATTTCTCTATATATCTATATCTACATATATAGATATGTTATATCTATTTAGATATTAATAAATACACACACACACACACACACACACATACATCTACATGTTGGAATACATTCCCTGTAGTGTTAAATGACTTGGCTGGATGATATGTTTGTGAAAACATCAAGGTTATGTATATCTGATGTGGCTTAGTGGTAAATCACTTTGGCTATGGTGTGCAGGCTGCTGGCTTCAAGCCTTGCAGAGGCTGTGTATTTTGTTGCTAGGCAGAACAAGGGCTGTTGGACACAGAGTGATTAAGGCACTTTTAAGCAGTTGTAAGCAGGTTTGTGTGGAGTTAAGCAGTGCTAACTTTCAGTTACAGTTTCTTATACTCAGCTTCTAAATTGCTTAACCTGTGTAGGCATTGCTTACCCTCGTACAAACAGGCTTAAATCCGCTTACAACTGCTTAAAAGTGTTTACTCCCACTTACTCCCATGCTAATTTCTTTAAAAGAAGAGAAAAAAGGGTTGATGGTAAAGTGGTGAAAAAGGGGCACAAAGTGGGAAAATAGCTAGGGATATGCAGGAAGGGTGTAGGGAAGGTCCATAGCTGCCCATTTCTTCTACAGCAACAGCTGTTCATATATACGGAATTTAAAGGTAGATTTGGACACTCAAACCCCTGTGAGATGGGTGAGGACAACAATAAGTTGTGATGCCAGTTAGACCAGATTACATGTGTCCAGTGGACACGTGTGCAAAATGGACAGCTATGTATGGAGAAAGATTTTTTTTTTTTTGAGGTCAGATTGCCCTTTTTTTTTCAGGTGAGAGTTGGATGTTGGAGAGGGATAGTAGGTATATCTGGGGATGCGAGATGCATACTGGGCATACTGGGGTAGTATATGACACATGCGGGGGTAAACACCTTGATGGGGAGGGGTGTTGGGAAATCGGAAGACTATGAGCACCCTAGTGGAAACAGTGGGACTGAGGTCCCCACCCATGGACAGTCACCACTGCACCTTCACAGCCCCACATGTGGCTGTGCTGGGGGCTGAGTTTAAGAGCCAGGCTGACCCTCTAGTCATGACACATGGCCCTCGAGCTGGTGTAGCTGATCACCAAACTGCTGGTTGAGCTCGCTACACACCACGACCCGGACCTGGTGATGGGTGACAGGTTCCTGTCCATGCCCACTCGGGGGTTGAGCTCCATGCCCTAAGGTGGTTTGACTTGAAGGTGGTGCAGGGCCAATGGATGAGGAGGCCCTGGGTTGGGCCCCAGACATCCTGGTGCCTGCTGCCACAGCCAGATGAGGTGGGACAGGTAGGTCTGCTGGGACCGGCCTTCCCAAACATGCTATAGTGTTTAGATTTTATCATCATATGTGGGTTAGTAACAGTCAACACATTCCAGGGTTAGGTATAACAGCATGCATAGATATTCCCATTAACCCAGGCACCAGATACAGAACAGGTGCATAGCAAATGGAACACATGCATATATGGGACCACAGTGATACTAACAACACTATGCAGGTATATTGATGGCACCATGCCTCCAGTGTTGGAATAATTCAATATAGCACATGCATGGAAACAAATTTAGATATTTCTCAACCAATAGGACATAATCAGAACAGTGGAGTCATTACATACCAGTTGACGCGGGTATGTAGTTTATTGTTGGAGATATGTTGGAGGGGGGGTGTCAATTAACAACTAGTATAAACCTGTAGTCCACATTACTTTCCTAGTCAGTGCTATCTGTATCTTGCCAGTATTACTACATTACCCTATAGCCTTAGTTTGGACAGTGATATGGCTGTCATCATCTTTATACATGAAC
Source organism: Protopterus annectens (assembly GCF_019279795.1). Taxonomy (NCBI): domain Eukaryota; kingdom Metazoa; phylum Chordata; order Ceratodontiformes; family Protopteridae; genus Protopterus; species Protopterus annectens. The sequence goes on from NC_056725.1 coordinate 1,087,166,675, forward strand.
TGGTTTTAGCTGCGGTATACACCTCTTACCTGGTATACCTGTGGAGGAAATGTTTGTTAGCACTAACTAACAGTTTCTACACATACTCCCAGATTCCGGGTTGATGTTATGCACAAAGCTGTCCATCTCTTTCTGTACAGACTCTGACCATGTCTTGACCACACGCAGGTGTACCGGGACATATCTTGACTATTGCCCTCTTCGATCTTTAGTGACTTACCATACACATATACATGCTTTGCTACACAGTTATATTATGTAGCACAGTGTGGGTGACAGTGATAAGTGATACTTTATTATTCACAGCAACTGCACACTCACAATTCCATTCAATACCAGTGTAAACAGCACCAGTACAGGGTATGAAGGTTTTTATTTCTTGGCACAGTGTTCATATTCGACATACTTGTGGGAGCAATGTTTGTTAGCACTACCTGAATGTTGGCACACAAAAGTTCCAGATTCCGCATTAGTATTATGCACATACTTCTCACTCTGTTACTGTACACATAGCCGGTTTTAGGCACCAGCGAACCCTGCGGTCGCTGGGGGCCCCCTGTTCCCTGGGGGCCCCCAATAACAGCAAGTCATCTTATCCTGATATTTTGTCACATCTGTAAAACCAACAAAGGCTAGTGCAGCAGTCTTGCATACTTAATAAACTATGAGGGTAATAACTCTTATTTATATCTCCCTTAAAATTCAAATATATTTCTAGTTGTAGTAATGGTGTTTTGTCAAGTAACAAGCATCAGAATGCCATTAAATATTTTACTACTGACATAGTGCTCCTGGCTTAGTTAAACCCTGCTTTTGGACATTTTCTCCACTAAAAATAACTACATAGCCTGCTTTTGGTCCCTGCAAAACCATGGCTTCAGGGGGCCACCTTAATCCTCTTTGTCTGTGTGGGGGGCCTCACAAAAGCTGCTGCTGGTTGGGGAAAAATGAGGAATGAAAACTGCATTAATATCCTAATTATGCTCTTTAACATGAACAGGGCTGTGATATGACCCTGTTAGGATGAAGATGATAATGAACATGAACAATATAAGCACTAGAGGGATCAGCAGCCCAGAGTGACTTACCTCCATGCAAACTTTGGATTTTAAGAAGAGCTAATGCTTCCGATCATCAGGGATAGTTTCTCTTTCAGGTAGTTTTATAACTAATACCAGAACACCAGATATTATAACTCAATTTCTTTGCTTAAAAATTCAGTACAATCCCAAAATAATAGAATAAATGCTCAGAATCAGAAATATGTTTAAATATTACTCTAATTCACTTAAAAGTTACTAGAATAACATATTTTGCATCAACATCTATTTTTGGACAATAAGTATAAAACTCAGATGTCTGGATTAATTGACTGTTTGTCAATTAATAATAGAATAAATGCTCAGAATCAGAAATATGTTTAAATATTACTCTAATTCACTTAAAAAGTTACTAGAATAACATATTTTGCATCAACATCTATTTTTGGACAATAAGTATAAAACTCAGATGTCTGGATTAATTGACTGTTTGTAATCCTGAATGATTTTCCACCAAATCAGACTTTTTACAAAGGATAAAGCAAAAGTATGAGCAAAATCAGGGAAGGTCTGTGAAAGTAGGGACAGTGACAAGTATGCATTACTCCTCGATGAAATAAATCTTACTGCTTCTGCTGTTTGACGACTGCTAAACAGCAGTGACTAATCTGGTGTGGCAGTACCAATGTTGCACAAGGCATTGCTGTTTGCTGAAATAAGTACATAACTAGTACTGCTGTGGCTTATGCATATTTGTGTGTGTGTGTGTGTGTGTGTGTGTGTGTGTGTGTGTGTGTGTGTGTGTGTGTAAAAAACATCACTGATTGTTATCTGTGCATGCACCCAATAATGCCAGGACACAGACATTATTCTTCTGTGTATCAGTAAAAAATGTACCTAACAAGTAATTATATTTCAAAAGTAAGACAACATATATCACAGAACATTCAGACACTTAGATATTCTTGGAGTCTGGTTGCCCCCACTCACCAGACTGTCCAAATGGATAATGGGGACTCCCTTTATCATCCTTGACTCTGTGGGGGCCCCCACCAAAGCTGTTGCTTGCTGGAGAAAAATATATCAATTTTCTGAATACGCTGTTTAACCTGAATGGTACTGAGATATGACCCTTTTAGGATAAAGCTAATAATAGCCTCTGTTTACAACCACACCCATTCTAAAACCAGCCCTGCTCAAATGTGTGTGTGTGTACATAAAGCTGCTCTGGGTTATGAGGGACTAGAGATTGTGTGGATATTACATCTTTAATTTTCATCACATTCAAACCTTAGAGGTGAGCACATAAAGTCATTATAGCTTGTGTTTGAGCTGAGGGCAGTGTTTCTCACAGACCTCAGAGGTGTACAAAGAAGGTTACTATAGCTTGTGTAAGAGAGGAGTACTGTTTAGGAGCAACAAATTTGAATATTACTGAAATCATTCTCACAATCACGTACTAGGCACATATACATGTGGCTGCCTTTGACTGGGGTGAAGAACATTCTATGTATATGTATATCATCAGTCACTTGAAATATATGACAAAGGCAATTTAAATCTCTGCTTTCATCCCAGTCTAACACCAGAGGGATGCATAGGCAGTTTCTGTCTTTTTAGAGGGTTAGGGAGGTAGGCGGTATTTCCAGATAAGACTTAAATATTCTCACAACTACTGGCTTGTTAGTTTACTGTAAGCTACAATTTTGTCAGCTTTGAAAATTAAGCCTTGGGCACAAATTATGTCTTCCTTGAAAGAAAAAAATAAGACTGAAATTCTTTTTTTCTTCATAATTTTTATTTAGGCCACCATTGGAGTAAAATGTTGAGAAAATGCTCTAAAATGCATCCCAGACCATCTGTAAACCTGTGGCTTCTTGGGCCCTGACTTGATTTATTTCCTAAATGGTTATTACTGGTCTGTCTTGTTCAGGAAAGGTGTCTTGAAAGGATGCAAGGAAAACTAAAGCTGAACCACAACAGTGAATTTCTTTCCTTAATCATAATTTCTGTTCAAGCTATTATTGGATGAAAATGTTGTGTAAAATGCACTTCAAAGCATATAGAAAGTTATGCCTTCTTGAAAAAGCTTAGAGTAAGGCAAAATGTGAAAAAAGGAAGAAAAAAGTAACATGGATGGTATGGGGAGCCCAAAAGGAGAAGGACTCAGAGGAGATGACTGTGTGTGTGTGTGTGTGTGTGTGTGTGTGTGTGTGTGGGGGGGTGATGGTGGGTGGTGTTGAAATGTAGGTCCAGTCATCATTTCACTTTAAGTCCAGACCTGTACATAGACTTGTTGCAATGTATCACTGTTGCAACTAAGTGCCAGTAACTCTAACTGCCTCTTTGTTAGACAGCTCAACATAGTGAAAGTGTGATACATAGACCTGTTGTAATGTAAAAGCTTGTAGCTGCAGGTCTGTCTGTGGATACTACTCCTAAAAGTTTGCAGCATGCAATAAAAGGTTGCTTAGGATGGATGGCATTGTTAGGATGATACTTATACTGGAAGTGCCTAGGGGGCCCCCATCTTGACATTTGCTGGGGGCCCCCAAAATGCTAACACCGGCCCTGACTGTACACACTCTGGTCACAGCATGATAACATGGGGGTGTAGGTAGGATATACTTGGCTTATTACTCTCATAACAGTTTAGGGAGTTGCTGGAGTGACAGCTTTGTTCTCATAGATGTGTGACAAACAGTTGTGTTCCCTGTTTGCTGCCTAAACATCTGGAATCATGCCAGAGACTTCCCAGGGGTACAGGCAGCAGATATGGTACCATATACTGGACATGCTGGTCTTATCTGTACAGTTCTGGGGTATGATTCTGTATGCAGCCTACTTCCACTCCCAGGATTCAGACCATGGCTGTGTCTGCTACAACCTAAACACTGTCCATCAGAGTTGTGTGTTATATAGATAATGCTGTATATCTCCTATCTGCTTTCTGTCTTATAATTCTCCTGTGGTTTTAAATTCTTACCTTGTATTACAACATTCTTTTACAGGATTTCCTAGACAGTTATATTCTGTAGGACAGTGTGGGTGATAGTGATGAGTAATAACTTATTATTCAAAACAACTGCATCAGTCACAATGGCATACAATACCAAAGTAAACAGTACCAGTACAGGGTATCATTCTTGTATTTCTGGGCACAGTGTTGATATCTCACAGACCTGTGGGAGAAATGTTTGTTAGCAGTACCTGAATGTTGCCACACACAGTACCAGGTTCCACATTACTATTCTGCACATATATCTCACTCTGTTACTGTACACATTCTGGCCACAGCTCAACAACATGGGGGTGTAAATGGGACATACGTGGCTTCTTACTCTCAGATTGTGGGGAGTTGCTAGTGTGGCAGCTTTGTTCTCTTAGATGTGTATCAATCAGTTGTATTTCCTGTTTGTTGCTTATACATCAGGGCTCATCCCACTGATTTCCCAGGGGGACAGGTTGACATGCAACAGATGTGGGCCACTTTACTGGATATTCTGGACATATATGTACAGTTTTGGGGTATGGTTCTGCATGCAGACTACTACCACTCTCAGAAGTCAACCATGACTGTGTGTGTGCTAAAAATACATCAGTTCCCGTCTCAGTTGCATGTGCTATTTGGGTTTAGTTGTTTGCCTTGTCCCTGTTGTCTGTCTATGTGTCTCTCAGTTGTACTAAATGGCCTCTGGGGATTACACCAGTCATATACAGGGATTCCTACACATTCTATTTATGGTGCACAGTGTGGGTAACAGTGCTTAATACAACAGTACTATTACCTGATTGCAAATCTACATTACCATATGATACCAAAGTATAGACATGCAGTCCAGCAGTTAGACCTTTATTGAAAGGCTATTACACTTTTATTTACATACAATATATATGAGACTCTTCCTGCCACATTCTCCATTGTATGCAGTACTTGCCTTATACAATACAGGTTTTATACAGGCAATTCATTTACTAATACTTTTAGATTTATTTCCTATGACAGTACATGCAAGAGTAGTACTTACTTGCCTCACGTCGCAACCTCTCCAGGCAACTTCCATGGGCATCCTGATTTGCGGCCCACTCACTTGCAGCTGTGGAGGATATAAGAGAAATATTTAGCCATACCTATCCATGATATACGTGAGCTGGCAATTATTACACACATAGTGGAGTGATACTTACACACAGCTGGGACAGCCCTTGCCATTCTAGCCTCTTGGATCCACTGCTCCAAGAGGTACCCCTTACATCGCTTCAGGTCAACATAGTGATGCCTGACCTGCTCACCAGATCGAGGTATGCCAGTGGCATTGGTGAGGTCACAGGCGAGACGGTCCCAGGCTTCTGCCTTATATTGGTAACACTGTACTGGCCCTGCAGCAGTCTCTGCTCATGGTCTTTGATAATGAGTCGTGCCATGACTCTGGAATCCTGGATGTACCAGTACTGTGCATGAAAGAGCACACCTTCTCCCCTTACTGCTATTGTGCCTGCAAGGGGAAGCTACAACCAGTTATGAGATGTATTCTCACCTGTTGCATTTAAGTAGGGCTGATTTCCTGCACTTTTCCGTGATTGGCCAGTTTTGAAAAGGCTAGGCTATGGGCAAACCTGCTTACCTAAGGTTGGCATTGTTTAAAGGGGTATGCCACTGGGAACATTGAGTTAGCTGGCCTACACATTGCTTAAACTTCCTAAGCTGGCCTGTGCAATGCATAGCATTGCTTACATTAGACTTTGCATTATATTTTCTTTTTGGCATTGATTTATTATTCATTACATCTTATATATATGCATGGTATCCATGATTCATGTGTATGTACACTGTATGGGGTCCTTGTGTTTTATTGGTGACTTCAACACTTTATTACAATTACAGCTCACATCTGGGCCTAGTGCTGTACTCCAGTTCACATATTTATGTTATGTAGTGGGTTATGGAACATATGACTATATACTGATGCCTTTTACAGGTTCTGTTTGCTTTTACTATAGTGAGGACTTGTTTGGTGATACCTCATTCTTTTGTACTGCTGTGATGGCTTGGTGGTTAACTACTGTGACTATAGTTTATGGGGTTCTGGGTTCAAAACCTGCAATGTTATTTTGTTGATGGGCAGAACAAGGGTTGTTGGATACAGAGTGATTAAGGCACTTTTGAGCAGTTGTAAGTGGGTTTGCTCATGGTTTGCATGAGGGTAAGCACTGCTAACCTCTGGTTAAATATACTTACAGAGTTAGCTTTAATATTGCTTAACTTGTGTGTGTATTGCTTACCCCCCACACAAACTGGCTTAAACTCATCTACTAGTGCTTAAATATGCTTACTACTGCTTATTGGTGCTTAGACTTGCTTACCAGTGCTTACTCCCACTTAAAAGTGCACTGATTTAGACAGTAATATCTAATGGTTCTTGGGAAGGTGGGGGATTTGGAAGCTGTATGGAGTTGTCATTCATTACACATTTTACCTTCCATTTGTATCCATGATTCCTGTGTACATCTATATGGGGCACATGTACTTATCTGGGGACTTTGCAACATTATGACACTGACACCTCACATCTGCATTTAATGCAGTACTCCAGTTCACAATTATATGTTATGCAGACAAATAATGTTCATAAACTGATTTCACATGGAGAATGCTGCAGTGGGACTTGAACCGGGAATGCCTGCTCATAAGGCAAATGCTCTACCCACTACACTATTGCTGTACTGTTTCATTTGCATATATCTTCCTTGTTATTTTCTTCAGCCATTTAAGCTGCATTAACCATACCTAAGCGATGGGCACACACACACACACACACACACACACACACACACACACACACACACACACACACACACACACACACACACACACACATACACACACATCTATGGTTAGCTTTAATCGGTTTCTTAATAAAAACGGTTTGTTCATTTTATTTGTATCTACTATTGCTGTTGTACATGTGGGGGAATGTTGCTGGGGATATACAGACACCTATGAGCAGTCTCACTCATTTCTTTGGCCTTTCTGCTGTTCTTCATTGTGAGGGCATGTATATTCTGAGAGCTCTGCTCTCAGACTACATTCCTTGCACCCTTACATGCTCCATGTAAAATTAGAAGCTCAGGCAGCGTGCCCTCATTAATATGCATGGTGCACTGCCATCCTGCTCCTAAACAGCCACTTCCATGCAGGACTAAGCTAGTCTTGTACGGAAGACTAGTAAATCCGGGGGATACTGTGCACATAAAATAAAATGTTAATTACTGTCTAAAGTGAATCTTCTGAGAGGATCTGCACATTAGATTATTTGCAATTATGTTTTAGTTACTTGACAAAACTATTTTATTGTTGATGGCATATGCATTTGGAAAGATGTAAGCAATATTCTAACCTCATTTCCTTTCTACTGCGTCAAAAAAAGTCAAAATTTTAATTTAAAACAATACATTTGTGCATAGACATCATGCTAAAAAGGGTACAGACCTAAATTGATATTGCAGTAGAAAACCTCATAAACTGATGCATTAATTTAAAACTCATACAGTAAAAGCATCCAAATACAATAAGTAACAAAACGTGGTTATAAAGTTAATTGCCATATACTGTAATTTCTGTAAATTAAAGTTATATGAGGAACATGTTATAATCATTTATTTCCTACATCAAAGTATAATGGCTGCAAACCACAAACATAAGCATAGCTCAATAGCAAACTAATATACTGCTGCAAAGATGGACTTGTATAGGACATTGTATGGACATGGCAGCAGTTCAAAGAATAGCCAGTAGTGTAAGGATTATAACAACTCTTGCTACCAGTTAGAACAGGTTTAGATAACTAATTAACAAAGATAAAATGACTAAGAGTAATTTGTGATCAGTAATCTTTAGCAGAAAATACAAAATTCAGAGTAAACATACTAATAAATATTAACGAAAACTTGAGATTGATGAGTTAGAGGTAGAAGACTTTCAACATTAATGTCAGAGGGATTAATTAAAAGACTGACACTTGTCAAACAGGACTAATTGGGGTACTGTTGAGTTGCAATTTCTGTAATTTACTAGCCTACTGTCCTAACGTTATATATGATGTTAAAACACTTAGATACATGTGGACTATTACAATGTTTGGCAACATATAACCTAGTAATGCAATAAGCTAAATAATCCTGTATTTATATGCAAAAGGTTTGTGTGAGTATGAAATGCAATTGGATGAAAACTAGAAGCTCTTCATCCACAAATTTGATTTATTTTTCACTGTGAATGGAGTAGTTGTGGCACCTGAAACTGTAGAATGTACAACATTACTTCATGACAGGGAATAAATGACAAAGTTATTTAACTTTTTTATCTTTTTTGATGAAGAAAAATATAAGACAGCCACACTCAGGAAAAGATTTAGCAAGTATTGTGATCCCAAAATAATTTGCCACTTACTCGAATGTGTTCTTAAATGCTCCAGATTCTACAGACACTATGGATGCCGGTATTACTGCAATGAAGAACACAAACAGATTATGAATATGATAAGTTGTCTGATTCATTTGTAAGAGGAAGAATAACTTGTTGCATAAAGCTGATGAGGCAATCGGAAAGCCTTTTGGAAAACAGACATGACATTATCAAAACTGCAAATTTGTACACAACAACTGAAATTATTGCTGTACACTTTTAAAGCACTCTCTGATGAAAATAATGTTCATAAAAATAAAATTTAAGTCAGGTAAAATGCATGCAATAGAAAAAATGCAGTCAGAATTAATAGTAACAGTGCTGTATCTGAAAATGAAAGTATCATGGCAATGCATTTTAACAAAAAGGTTTTGTGAGGGAGGATAGTGAAATGTTTACACCATTTTAATTCAAGATTGTGGTAAGTGTGGACAAGAACAAGAAGACATAACCAGCATTCAGTCAGGCATACAACATTCATGATAGAAAATGGCATTTTGTAAAGATGTGTAAAAGCAAAAACAAGTTTGTTCAAAATATTTCCATGTTGAACAGATGCTTAAAATGAGCTGCTCATTGCTACTGTTGAAATGAAAGTGGCTGATAAAGTGAAGTCAAAAATATTTCACAAGCATTAAGACAGAAAGTATGACAGACTGCTGGCAAAGGAGAATGACAGTTGGAGGTTAAAGTATATTGTCCTGCAAGCTGAGTCAATAACAACACATTAAAAAACATTTCAACCATTTATTGAATACAATAGACAACCTTAAGATGCCACAGTATGTTCTCATATAACCATAACATAAAACAGTCAATAAACCATTACCACTGAGCCATTTGGTATAACCAAGCTTAATACAACTAAGCTTTAAAGGTCTGGATGTATAAACTAAGCTACATCAGACCTGCTTCTATCACTGTTTATGCCCTGCCTCACAACTGAAATAACTCTTGCCATGGCCACTGGTTAACTGAAACCAACCAGCATGATGAAACCACTGAGCATAAATGGTGGGAAAACACTGGGGGAAAAGCTGCAAGGTAGCTGCCTGGTGAGCCCCATGCCCTTGAGGGAGGTCATTTGAGCCACTGATGAAAATTGCCCTGGAGCTGCGGTACTTGGCTTTAAGGTTGAAGCAATGTGAGGATGCTCCCCTGGATCCAGCTCACGGACAAAGTGGCCTATGGGTAAGTCATCCATATTTAAACTAGACAGTGGTGTAGAGTGTGCAGAGATTTTCATCTTACAAGAAAACAAACATCTGAAAATGTGGGAAGAGAACAGTGTAAACATTATTAAACTGTTCTGGCCTTCATGTGACGCCACTAGGTTAGAGACTGCCAATGTGAATTTAAAAATAAAAATTCAAGATTCTTTCTTAAATACCTATACTTAAAAAGATGAATTCTTTTAAGATAAAGGATAGTTTGACTTATGAGATCAAAAATGATAAAACATATTCACAGTGTGAAACCAAACAGTGCATGTGCACTTTCACAAAGGCATAAACATATTTGTGATTCTGTGCATCACCATAACTAAGATATCCTGCATGAGTGTACTGATTTGTTCTTAAACTTAGGATGCTTGTCAGAACAATATCACACGCACACAAATCCTGATGCTATGCTATTGATATAAACTCTCAGACAAGTACCGGTAGTTGTCAACAGTAAAGAAGAAGACGAGAAGATAAAGAAAATGGAAAATGAAGATACCATTAAGAACTTATTGGAGGTAGAATAATTAAGTGAAAAGTATGACAACTGCTATAAGGAAAAACAAGATTTGCATTTATATTATTCTGTTTTTTTAACTTTTCCAAGTCTTTTGGGTTTCTAATACCATGACGGGAATGGACTGCATTCCTAAGTCAAAGTATGATTAAAGTTCATGAAATGAGTATTGTTTCAATCTTTGATGTCAGCCACAAGTGCTCTTTGCAGCACCCACAATGTGCCCAGTAATGACTCCTTCTGCAGTTCTTATGGGGTTACATGGATTGGTAACATATTTAAATACAATTGTAAATTCTTTTTTATAAGACCCATTGCTCCTACTACTATTGGAACTGTCTGAGTATCACATTGCTCTCATTAATGCCTACAGATCCTGATATTTTATAAATTTGTGTCTATCTGGACACAAGATACTGTAGTCACTGGGTATGGCGATTTCAATGATCAATGGTACTCTTGTCTTTCTTGGACCACTATATCTGGTTTTCTAGCAATTATCTTTTCAGCTGTTGGTAATGAATGATCCCATGTGATGTAGACTTCTTCATTTTCTATAATGCTTTTTGGCTCATGTTTCCAGTGTTTTCTGGTCACTTCAAGTACCATAATGTTTGCACAATCCCCAGTCCAACAGTCTTAGCACATTGTTATGCCATTCAGTATACAGTCTTTCTGCCATTAGTATGTCGCAATCAGCAATGAGGTGTGCAACTATTTTCAATTTGGTTTTACAAAACCTAAATTTGTCTGTTTTTCCCACATGTTCAATGGACTTTATAAACCAATGTGTATGCAGACCACTATCTTGGGCCGTCAATATTAAACTTTCATCTCTTGGTTTGAATTTGCCTCTCCTTAACCATTCCAGTGTTCATTCCTGATCAACATGCAGTTCTTCCAGAAGTTTTCTATACTTACAACTATATTTATGCTTTTTCCACATTTCTTACCTTCTCATCTGACCCTTCACCCTATATACTTTCTTTTGTTTTTTGGCTCATTCAGTTGCTGCCTGAATTTTATCTACTTCTGATTTGATTTCCATTCCTGCTTGACGCCGATAAGCTTCTGATAGATTAAGCAGAAGAGTCATCTTAGATTTATTCGTCTCATGTTTCAAAACTTTCACTACGTTTGGGTCTTGTGAGGTCAACAGATATGTGTAGAGTTCCACGAATACAGATCTATGCATATAATCAATTTCAAGGAGGCCCATCCCTCCTTTGGAACGGGGAATATATAATCTTTGTATGCACTGATTTTTATAAATCATTTGGTGAACATGAAGCATCCTTCTTGTTTTTCTGTGTAATCTATCCATCATTTGGGGCCAGTCAATCACTCCAAAACTGTCAAGTTAAGAGCAAATTGGTTTATAGCTTGGATTTTGTTCCTAGATGTCAGTGCTGTTTTCAGGATTAATTTAAGTCTTCTGAAGTATTCTTTACTAAGTTTTATTCACATTTGTTCGTGTTTTATTGTTGATTCTTCATCAGTTCTGAAATATGTATACATTCCATCTTGCTCAAGTTCTTTTATATCACATTATTGTCCCAAACTGATGTTTTCCTGGTGCTGCAGTTTTCCTGCTTTAAAGGTTGCTTTTGCACATTTATCAAGACCAAATAACATTCTTATATCATCTGAAAATGTTTTGACAACTTGCAGTTGTGCTTTTAGTTCCTCATCTGATGAGCTATACAGTTTTAAATCATCGACATAGAGAAGGTGAGAAGTACGTTTTATGGTGACTGTAATGTAGTTGATTGGTATGGAGTGTGTCTTATACATTTTTAAGCACTCTTTTATCCATGAATGAGGGACACTATCAAAGGCTGTTTTGTAGTCCATCCATGCCATACTTAGATTCTTCCCATTTTTACAGTTCTCCAATATGACTTTATTTAACAACAAGGGATCCTTTGCTCCATATGAATTTATTTTATTGCCCTTTTGTTCTTCTGCCATAACTGAGTTTTTTTTTTAAATGATTATAAACTCTGTCGGCATCAACTTCCATGTATAGTTTATACTTTGTCGGAAGGCAAGTTATCGGTCTATAATTTTTAGGGTAGTTTGCAGGTTCACTCTTAAGTAGGAGCATTGTTTTTTCAGTTGTTAGTCAGGTTGGCATCTGTTCTGGGTGTGCATATAAATAGTTCTTACCCATAGTTAAATTTTCGTGTAAAGATGTTAATACTTTTAACCAGAAGTTAGGTACTGCATCTTGGCCTGGGATTTTCCATTTAGTGGCTTTTCTTAACTCTCTTTCAGTCTGTCTAGCTGTTACTTCATTCCATTTCTTATCTTGTACCTTTAAACTTCTTATTCTTTCTTTTACTTCTTCTATCAGTTTAGCATATTTGTTATGTTCCACAGGATCTTCATAGATACTTCTCCAAAATGTGTCTCTTCTTTTTTTGGCAGTCTTTCAATTCCTTTCACCTTACTTCCCAGTTCTCTACAAAACCTTTTTGCATCATCAATAAATTGCTTATTTTGCACTTTTCCTTTATATTTATCTTCATATCTTCTAAGTTTTTTCATCTGTGTTGAAATATTTTGTTTGTTACTTGTGATAGTGCCTGATAGATTCTGGTCTGTTCTAATACTTGCATTGCTTTTATCACATCAATGTTTCTTAGTATTTTTGCTGATCTATTCCCTCTTCTATAATCTTGTAACAGTGACACTTCTTGTCTTGACTGCTTTATAATTTTCTCTGTTCATTATTTCCATGATGGTATTCTATTTCTCCCCTTCCTTTCTCGCACTACCCAGTGTTCTTGTGGTAGATTTTATCAGTTATTAATCTAGCTGCACAGTAATATATCCTGTTTACTTCTGATATATCACATGGATCTCTATGAACAGCCCTAATTACTGTGTCCATTTGTTTTATCAGACTTCTGACTTTTGGGGTTTATTAACCTTCTGCAGTCTATTTCTCTCACTGATCTTGATATATCTGTCCATGTCTATTAAATCAAGCAATTGTCTTAGCTCATTTTCTTCCAAACTGAGGGCACATCCCTTGTTTTCCAGTTCCTGTAGGCATTCTGTAGAAGGTTCTATAGCATCTTCCTGTGACACAGTCTCATCAGTTTCATCCTGTGCCATCCATTGCGCTATCATATGGGAACTCACTGGCATATCACTCCTCAACATTGACTGCATTAGAGTTTCCACAGTTTCCTGTTCCTTTCCTTGCTGTTTAGCTTCAAGTAAATGTTTACACTGGTTTCCTGTGGAAGGTTCCAAATTATCTTTATATGGCACCTGACCAATTGCTTCCTGTTCCACTGGTTTTCCCTTAATTTGGATATCCATTACTCTATCCTATTGTGGTGCTTTCTGAATTAGATTTTCTACACTTCACTACTCCTTCACTTTGCAGGTACTACATAATCTCAGTTTCTATTTCTTTAACTTCTCCATTACTAATCGCCTTTTCTACTTTTCCTCTTTGTCTTCATATTTTTTGTATTGTAAAGTTTTCCATGTCCAGATTCCTTTGTCTGTATTTCTCTTCAAATATCTTTTGGTGCTGCTTTTTTTGAATTGGTTAGTTTTGCTTTCTCTGCATAAATATCACACCATATTAAATCTCTTTTTCTTTCCCATGTCCATATTTCTTCTTCATATGTTTCCTGATCTTCCTGTTTTTCCCTGCTTTGGGGACTCACTCCATCCTGCTGTGATGTAACCTGTGTTAGACCTTCTACATAAAATTCTTCACTTCACAGGCACTCCATAACTTCAAATTCTATTTTTTTAACTTCTGCTTTACTGATCTTCTTTTCTATGTTCCATCTTTCTGATATTATTGTTTTTATTGTGAAATTTTCAAGTTGCAAGTGATTTTGGAAGCAATGAAATGTGCGTGTGTGTGTGTGTGTGTGTGTGTGTGTGTGTGTGTGTGTGTGTGTGTGTGTGTGTGTGTGTTTGTGTGCGCGCGCACATGTGTGTGTGTGTAGTTGTCTGCGTGTATGTGTGTTTCATGGTTGACTTAGTTTTTCTTAATAACTAGACCCACAAAATGATGTCATAATAGGTATTGGGCAGTAATGCACAAACAACTGCAAAGCACTATGGGTAAACAAAACATTTTATTTCTTCAGAAGAGAAGCTTCTTACTTATAGAGTAGTTTCACTACTATGTTATCACATGTTCATTTTCAATGAGAGGTGTTCTACCCATCTGAACTATTTGACAGCTTGCCTTTCTAGGAAGTAAAAAACTACTACTGATGCATTTAGCATGGAAATGTAGTAGCCTATACATTAAGTTAGACTGTGACGTATTGTGGGTTCTATCTTTTATGATGTCCTGACAGGAATTCTCAGCTCTGAAAAAAAAAATCAGGGTGCCATCTTTACCAACAAAATAAAATGCAAAAATAACAATTTTTTTTGCACCAGAAAGTAAACAACTTGATATTGTGTAGTATATGGAGGTGATACTGAACTCTTAAGGTTTGTTACTTACACTTGCTTCCAAAATTTGAACAATTCACTTTAAAGTCATTTGGCGTAACAGTATTGACAGAATCTGGAGCACTCATACCCAGCTGGGTAACACAGTGTCTGTCATGACACACTGGGAACTTTGAACTTCCACAATTTATCTCTGATATTAGGTTGAGATTGCAGTTTTGCAGGAGGAGGAATGCTGTTTTATGATCTGGACCTGGTTATTCTCTGCTCAGACACATCAGATTTGTTTTTTGGAGCACTGCTCGAGGCTCATCAGGAACTACTTAAATATACTTCCAGTTTCATTGAGTTAGTGTGTAGGACCTCAGTTCATTAGTTTTCTGCACTTTAACACCTGTTGTGTCTCACTTCTATCATCTAACTTAAAGAGTAACTGCTGCCCTGGTTGCTGGATAAGTATTTATTTATTTATTATGTTTTATTTGCAGTTTGTTAACCTGGAAAGTCCATTGAGCCAGAAGAGCCCTTTTTCAATGGAGGACAAGGGAGAAAAGCTCCGAGTACATACATTCAAAAATAATCAGCTGGATTTACAAAACAATACAATACTATTAATTCAAAAATTCATACAATGGCAAAAAAATAGCAAGAGTTAATACATAGTATTGTGCAATACAAATTATGTACAGCTTAAAGGATTGAAGAAGGGCTAGAGGTGCAGCGGTGGAAGTAGCAAAGAGATTTATATGGTGTGCCCTGATGCCAGATCCAACACCAACAGGAAATGAAGGCCATTCTGAATGGGTGGAATGTCTGAGGCTATGCTATTAATGTGGGAAAGGGAGTTAGTTATTGTAGGAGAGAGGTGAAGGAAAAGAACAAGGTTGGAGATGTTTAGAATTTTGAGAGAGAAAGGTTGACTGAAATTGGACAAGGTTGGTGGGAGTTAGGAGGGATGAGAGCAGGAGCATTCCCAAGTAGAAGTGAGGTACAATTGGAGTAAGGCCTTAAAAGTGGAATGATTCTGAGTGGTTCAGATGTGTATGGTAAGTGCATTCCATTTTCGTGCTAGAGAAAAAGAGAGTAGAAACTGTCCAGGAGAATGTTGAGGTTTATGTATTTCAAGGAGATTTTGGTTACTAGACCTGAGAGATCAGTGAGGGAGATGCAAAGTTAGTATAGAGGTGAGGGAAGGGCATTGGGATGGATTGAGAATAAGTTTATGGGCAGTGGAGAGCTGGATGTAGTTTGGTAGTTCCAGCCAGTTCAAGGACCGTAAGGAAATGCAGTGGTGTAAGGAGGATTTTGAGATGGTGGCAAACTTGGAGATTTTATTATAACAGGCTGTCAGTTTGGACTTTAGGATGGTTTGAAGATTAGTAAGGAGGGAGGCCCCGTGCATGAAAGAGGGAAGAAGGTAGGTGGTAGAGAGGGTAAGCTTAGTTGTAGAGGTAATGTAGCGATAGGTGATAAAAGGTGATAAAGCATTCAAAGCTTCTGATGAGTTTTCTTGATGTTAGTTTGAAGCTGAATGTCAAACTTTAGATGTCTGTCAATAAAGAAGCCTAGAAGCTTAGTGTGGAGAATTATTTTGATAGGAGTTAAGTTTTGGCTTACACTGGAAAAATAATTCTTGTCTGTTTTGATGTTTTTGGATGGGGTGAAGATCATAAGTTTGGTTTTAGATGCACTGAAAGCTAGCTGATTATTTAACATCCATGTCTCAGTGCTATGAGAGGTGGCCTGGGTTATATGTGTAAGTCTGGGAAGAGATTCAGTGGAGGAGATAATGGTGGAATAGTTGGCATATTGCACAAGTTTAGTGTGCGGGATATATTGTTGAAAGTTGTTAATGAAGATGTTGAATAGTAAAGAACCTATTATAGACCCTTGGGTGACACCTGTCTGAGTGTTGAGGTAGGAGGAGGTACAGTTTTTCCACTTGATGGCCTGTTCCCTGTTTGAGATATAACTGGAAAACCAGTTAATAGAGGAGGAGGAAAGGTAAAGTTGATAGAGCTTGGACAAGAGAGGGCTATGGGAAATGGTATCAAAGGTCTTGGACAGACCGAGGAGGAAGGTCGATACGATATTACTGGAGTCACACGCATGGTTAATATTATTAAGGAAGGAAAGGAGGGCAGTGGTGGTGCTATGGTTGGGTCTAAAGACATGTTGTGCTGGGGACAGTAGGTGACTGTCTAGTAGGTAGGGTAATAGTTGGAGATGTATACATTTTTCAAGAATTTTAGAGATGGGAGAGAGGATAGCTATGGGGCGGATGTTTGGAGATATCAGTGTTGCTGCCCCCTTTGTATAAAAGAATGATAAAGGCTTTTTTTCAAGAGGAGGGGTATGTAGGATTCCTGAATGGATTGATTAATTAGAATACATATGGGCAGAGCTATGCTGTCTGCACATAACTTGAGGAAGTTAGGGTGTAAGTTGTCTGAGGCATTTGAACATAGTTTTAATTTAAGGAGGAATTTTTTTATAGTTTTGACAGGAACAGATTTGAGTGTGAAGGGAGGAGGGTGGTTGCTATTGTAGTCTGATGGAGAGGTGTTACAGAATTGGGGTCTAGATGAGGTGAAAGGGTTGTTAGTGAAAGATGTGGTGAGCTTGGCTATTGAGTCTATGAAGAAGGAGTTACGTTTAGAGGCTATGACAGTGTCTGGAGGCCTTGGGTCAGGACAAGGGTTGCCCTTTTGGCCGGGAGTAAGGAGGGCATAGATGCTACTCCCGAACTTCTTGGGGTTGGATATGTGGTTATTTTGAAGCTTAGAGTCGTAAGATTTGTGGTCAGAAGTGATTTATTTTTTAACTTCGTTATGGAGCTGTTTGTACTGAATAAGGGCATTAGGAGTTTTGTGTTTGTGGTAGAGTTTACATAACTTACTGTGGGTATGCATGAGATTTAAAGTTTCTTTTGTGAGCCAAGGGGTGGTTTTGGTTTGGACTCTTTTAGTTCTGGGACGAGCAAAGCTATTTAGTAGGTTGGTGAATGTAGTATTAAAGTAAGTAATGGCGTTGTAAAGAGGGAGAGTTTTCAGAGGGGTCCAGTTCATTTGTTTTAGGGTGTCTGATAAGGATTGAGGGTTAAAATGTTTGAGGGTACGGGCTGATATATAATTATATTGTAGGTGAAGGGAGGAAGGTGAGCGACATATGAAGGCAGGAAGATGATCGCTGAGGGAATCAGGCAAGATGCCATTATCAGAGATATTATTAGGTTGGGTAACTAATATCCAGTAAAGAATAGCACCTGAGGAGGAGTTATCTTTACTGGATCTGGTAGGAGAATTGATTAATTGGCAGAAATTTTATAGGTTAATATTTTGGGAGGTAGACAAAGAGTGAATAGAAGACTAATTGATATTAACGTCTCCTAGGATGATGGTTTCACTTTTTTGTATTAGATGAGAACCAGGAGAGAATGTTTTCAAGAATGGGGATGTTGTTTCCTGGTTGGATGTATAGGGAAGCTATGACTAGGTTTTTGTGATTGTTGATTTTTAAAAGGGCTATGGTTATTTCAGCTAGAGCGAATTGAGGTATGCAGTTGGTATAGGGTTTTAAAGTTAGACAGGAAGAAAAAAGTAGTGCTACTCTGCCTCCTTTATTTTGAGGTCTGTCATTTCTTAAGATTCTGTAGTTTGTGGGTGTTATTTTATAATCTTTTAGGTGTGGCTTAAGCCATGTTTCAGAGATTGATAGTATATCAGGGTGATTATGGGCTAGCCAAGCATAAAAATTGGTAGTTTATTGCAAAGGCTTTGCACATTAATGGTAAGAGGAGAGATTTGTGTAAAGAGGGAAAGGGTGTGGAACTAGGGTATGTTTGGTGATTGGCAGGGGGTCCAGGATTAGGATGTATGTCTCCAGAAAGGAGAATGGAGATTAGTTTAAGAAGCAGGGATAGTATTCCTTTAGGTTCTCCAGTGCAGGAGTTGAGAGGAGAAGAGAAAGGGTGGTGAGGTTGAAAGGGGTGGAGCCTAAGTTAGAGATAAGAGAGAGGAGGAAATCACTGGAGGGATATAAGTGTGAAGAATTGTGGGCTGGGTAGGAGAATTCTTTTTTGTGGAGTGTAGAGGTTATGTGGTAAGGAGAGGAAGAGGAGAATTCAGGGAAGCAAGTAAGGTGGAGTAGAAGATAGAGAGAGAAGGGGAAAATATTACCAGTAGTGGATTTGTAGGTAAGGTATAATTAGTCATTGTAGTTTAGTGTGTATAAGTGATATGGTTTAGCGGGAGGGTACTGCTTGGAGATTGACAGAAGTTAAAACTGTAGAATGCAGGTGAGAGATTACCAATAGAGGAGGGAGGAATATAACTAGAGGGTGGGAGGGAAATAGTTTGAGGAGTAGTGGGTGGAGTGCAGTTTGATTGACTCAGTGTGGAGATAGAGTGGTGTTATGTCTATAAATGTAGATTTAGTGGAGGTGGGTGGAATTTGGGGGCAGGGTAGGGGAGCGGAGTGAGCCTGGAGTGCAGCGGAGGGTGAAAGGACCTAGATTGAGCCAGCCTTTTGAAAGCCTGTAACAGACCACAATAAAACCTATCTCCACTGTTTTTATCACCTAGAGGTAAGGAGATCAGTGTATAACAAGCTGACAGAGTGTGAGTTAAGTATAGTGTCGGTAGAAAAGTGCAATAATATGGTCCAGAGAGAAGGAGACAGAAGCTAAATGTAACTGGAATGAAGAGGTGTGGGCTAAGTAGAAGAGGGAAGATGCATTAGAGTAGAAGAGACATGGAACAAAGAAGTAGATAGTAGGGGATATTTATATACAATAATGACGTGGTGAGACAGAGTAACAGCTAAGGGAAAGAGAGCTACTATCAGGTATGGTACAGTAAAGGTGCAAGAATTGGGGAAGGGAGTGAGATAGGCAGGAGCATAGAAAAAGGAGAGAGTGGAGATTCCTTTGTGGTGTGCTTCCTGGGGAGACAGATGACATAAAGAAACTATACAGAGTAATACTCAAATAATAAGGAACTGGACATACAGTGCAGGTCTTCCTTTGAGCTAGGGAGGGTCACCCAGTTGAGGTGGTAGCAAGCCAGGTCACTGTGAGAAATGGTCATGCTGAAAGCAGTACCGACTTTAGTCTGGACAAAGTTTGAGTGGTTTCCAGGATGGGGGGATTCTAAAAGAATGGAGGATAGATAAGAATAAAGCAGGTAAGTATAACAATAAAGCAGTTATGTATAAACATCATTGAGAAACATGTCTAATACAAGAAGCAATTCCAAATAGCAGTATTGAAGTCATTCACAGATTGCATTCCTTTACCGACTCATTTACATTCAACTCGCAGTGCAGCTAACAGTTGGATATGTGTTAAATTACATACAAATAGTTACCATTGAAATAACATATCTAATTATGACGGCAGAACAGAGAATAGGTTTAACTACCATACAGTTATGTAGATGGATCTGCAACCCTAGATTAGGACCAGTCAATAAAAACACTCATTTATCAGTAGTGTAGTAATTAGAAAACATGTAAAGACCCGATAATACTTCAGTTGCCTGTTGCACATAGAATAATACTGTGGGCTATATTCCAAAGAAGGTATCATCGTTAATAAGAATAAAACAGGGTCAACTGCCGAACACATATTGGACTAACATTAAACATAAGAACACATGTTTTACTGCGTAGAGGCTACAAGTAGTAGATGTAAAAAACAGTTTATTGTAGAACTTTTTACACAAAGCTTTAACTTATTTATTTTGCTTGACAGCTCTGTACGGAATAGTTTTAGGTTACTATTTTGACATTAATTTTGGCATGTCAATCATTCTTTGTATTCAAAGTACTAACTGTTTAGGGATTTCTTCTGTAACATAATGTAGGGTAGCTTGATGTTACTTGAGAGTTCTGTGAGGATCAAGTTGTGTTAATGTCTTTATGCCAGTTTGCACCATTCATCCAGCATCCCCATTTATTTTACAATAGTGATGCATGTGAGTAAATCCATAGTTGTGTACAAACATTTGGAAATCAGTCAACATAAACTGTGTATCATTGCCTGTAACCAGTTCAATAGGTATTCCATATCTTGAGAACATGATTTCGAATCTGCCTATTAACTGCTGGCTCACTGTATTTGCTAGACATATTATTTCTATATCACATGAGTAATAGCTAATAATTATGAGGTAGCTGTTTCCTTTAAAATCACACAACTAAGCAGCTATCATTTTTCACAGGCTCATAGGAGATTACTAGGCTATTGAACCAGAGGTCATTTTAAGCCTAGCCATTTCATCTCAGTGTAATACCATAGAAATGCTAGATAGTACCCAAGACTGCATTTAGTGATGACTGCCCTTGTCCAAGGAGGGCTGTGGGCTCTATCCTTGGTAAGAATTTAAAGTATCCTATCCACTTGTCCAGGTTCCTCTTGAACAGTGTCATAGATGTGCTCTGTTCACATGAATTTGTAGCCTGCTCCAAAGATGCAGCAGTCGCTGAGAGATATATCTGCCCCTCCAGCATGTCCTATTTAAGTTGCAAGCCACATTTAGGTCCCCGGAATGGGTCTCCTTTGATTTATGGATATGCAGCAAGTATTAGGTTTGGGTCTTGGATTTCTCTGTAGGCCAGGCATAAGTTTCCCCTAAGAAGTCTATAGGATACAGAGTATAGTGACAGGGACTTTAGTCGGTCTGCATAAGGCACATGGTGTAGCCCCTTGATCTTCTTTGTTAGAAACCTCTGAGGTCTCTCTCTAATTGCTGCAGCTGCTTAGTACGGTACATGCTAAATTGAGAGTTATACTCAATTATGGGCTGGAAAATTGCCAAGTATGTGGGGTTTATAACTTCTTTTGCTCTTGTGGCAATGCCTTTACTAATCAAGTGTGCTATGTAGAAAGCTTTCCTTGCTACAGTACACACATGGTGGTCAAAGTTAAGGTCACACTCAACTTGTGATCCCAGGCCCCTTACCACTTCATGGGTACTTAGGGTATTGTTGTTGATTTGATAGCATGAAGGGACATTGTGCTGAAAGGAATGATTATGCATTTCTTTGCATTCATTTTGAATCTGTGACTAATGCATCAGTCGTTGGTCTGTGAGAGACCCTCCTGAAGTATACTGACATAATTTGGGGGTTCAATGAGTGCATCTAGTTTGCAGTAGTTTGCAAACTTGGTCAGCCACAACCTCTTAGTTTTGACCTGAATGTCTGAGAAGTATATACCAAACAGTGCAGGGTTTAGCACTGATCCCTGTGGCACCCCATTGGTAACAGGTCTGCTGGCTGATGTGGAGTCATCCACTTTGATAGTGTCTGTCTGGTTTGTGAGCCAGTTGGTAATCCATCTTACAACAAAGGGTTTACGTTCAATTTGATAAGTTTATCTGTAATGCCTGAATGTGGGATTGTGTTAAAAGCCTTTGCCAGTTCAATGTATGCTGTATGCACAGATTTGCCCTCGTCAATGGCCTTAGTCACATTTTCAAAGAAATCCACCAGATTTAACAGGCAGGATCTACCCTTCACGAAGCCAAATTGGATACGATCTAGGGTCTGGAGGTCACCTGTGTCTTTATTTATGAGGTCCATAATGATGCATTCCATGGCATTACAGATGAGGCTGGTCAGACTTATGGCTGTGTAATTCCCTGGGTCTGTTGCTAGGCCACCTTTGCTAAGGGAAATAACTGTAGCTATTCCCCGTTCTGCAGGAACAAAGCCTGTGGTTAGGCTATGATTGAAAAGGGTACTTAGTTGTGATGCTTGTTTATGTTTTAGCCTGTTTAGAAAACAGCCTGGGATGCTGTCTGGTCCCATAGAGGCTGTGTTTTTGACTTTGACAAGGCTTTGAGGACCTACTCTTCAGATATGTAGGGTAGGGGGAGTTTAGGGGAAGGTTTCTGTAAGTTAGGATGGGATAAGGAGTGAAATTTTCATGAAGCCTACCCACTAGCAGGTTTGCTATCTCTGTGGGGACAGTGTGTGTGTGATACCATTAGCCACTAGTTTTGCATGTGCTTGGGTCCAACCCTTTATGTCACATACATAGCTGTAAAAGGCGTTATGGTTATCCTTGGCTGTACTTGCTAGGTTTCTCTCAAAGTAGCCCTTGGAGGATTTGACAAGTTGTCTTATTTGCCTGTTGAGGCTTAGGAGGGTGCTTTTCCATTGTTGGGGTCTTGCCTTTGTTTTTTTGGACAGTAACTTTTTGCATTTACTGTAAAGTTTGTTGTTGCTGCATGACCACCATGGCAGCTTGTTTTTACTTGGGGCTCTGGCTTTGATTCTTTTTGATACAGCCAAGTTTATACACTTATGCAAGTGATTGTACAGGGCTTTAGTGAAAGCTTCAGTGTAGTTACCACATGCAGCTTGGGGTGGGGCTTGTAAGGCATTTATACCTCCACCTAGGAGGGTATAGTTTGCCTTGGAGAATTTTTTTAGTCTGATTTCACCCTTTTGAGTTCTGGTGTTAGTGCCAGCTCAAAAGTGACTGATTTACGGTCAGTTTTAACTAATGAGGGTCTGACAGTTGCAGCAGTGCATCTGTTTGACATATTGGTGAGGACCAGATCCACAATATTTCTTCTAGGGCAATTGAGTTAACAAAGTCAAGGAACTTTTCCACTAGAGAGTTAAGGCTAATTTAGGTTTCCCATTTGATGGTGGGATAATTGAAATCCCCCATAACCATTGTGTTATCTAAAATTTGGATTGTCTCTGGTTTGCTCAAGTAGGCTTCATGGGCGTTGTGATGCATGGAGGGGGATCTATAACTGGCTATGACTTGAACGGGGGTCTTAACCACTATAACCTGGACCTGGAGTAACTCAATGAAGTTGTCCAGTCAAACTAGACGAGAGGTGAATTTAGCTGTAATATAGATTGAAACACTGCCACCTTTGGCTTTCATACATTCATTTTGTGGTCTAAAGTTGTGGAAGGCATTGTAGCCTTGCAAGGCTGGGGTAATCTTTGAGGCCTTTATCCAGGTTTCTGTTACTGCAAAGGCATCTACATCTTCTAGTTATAGAAGTGCTTCCAGGGAGTGCAGTTTTTGGTTTAAGCTCCTAGCTTTTAGTCGCATGATCCTTATTTTGTTCTTATTGGTTAATTTCATGTCAGTAATTTTGTTTTTGAGACCTTGCCTAAAAAAGGCAGCATGGAGGAGGCAAGAGCCTTTGCCAGTAGCCAAAAGTCTAGCGGTACCAGGTGCAGACCGTTTCTGGCAAAGCAGTGAGGTTTGTCGACCATGGCTTCTCAGGCTGACAGGATCTGGATCCTCTTTGAATGACACCAAAAACTGAGCATGTTATTGAAATCAATGATTTTCTGTTTATACTGTGGCATCATTCTAGGTGAGAGTAGTATGCTGCTCATGGCTAGGGACATACCTGCCTGCGACACATACTCAGAGAGATCAACCATGTCTCTCTTCTTATAGTCCAGTGAAGTGCATCTTATGTCATTCACACCAACATGAACTATAACAGAGTCATAACGGTACCTGTTACTAAGAGACATGAGTGCATGAGTGATCTGACAAATCCTGGCACCAGACAGGCATCTGACCATGACTTTCTCCTTGTCCAACCTGGTGAGTGGGACACCCGTGTGTCTTACTATTGAGTCTCCAATGACAAGAACATTTGGTTTTTGAGTGTTAGACCTTACTGGCTTGGTGTGTGAGACACTGGTGTTGCTATGTGTCATGGGTGCTATGGGGATTGTGTTAGCTGTAGCAGTCTTGTGTTTTGGTGGTCTCTAGTGTTTCAATAAGGTTTTTCGAGAAAACCTCCTTGTATGTGGATTTACTGGTTTGATGCATACTATATCTATGAGTAGTGATACTATGAGCATATATAGTGGTGGGTGAGGTGCCATCCTTCTCTGTGTTACTGTTTTGAGTGAGAGAGAGCATAGATTCTAGATTCTTGGTGTAAATACATCTGTTGCACCCTGTACTAAAGTGCGTCATTAGTATTAGAGGGGTGTCTATGTATATGAGGCAATTGCTGCATTACCTCAAGAGACTCAATCAACAAGGGCGGTAGAAGAGACAAGGGTAGTCCAACTGTCCATAATACTAGGTTGCAGACTGTGGCCACTAGGGGTAGCTATTCAGAATTGATCATGGAGGAGCTCAGTGGATGGATATTTCTGCCTGGGTTTTAGGGAAAAGTTTTGAATTTAACTGTTCGGCTTTTGCGCACAACTGTGTGGCAGTGCACAATGTGCAAATAAGCCGAAACCTGCTGAAATGCAGGGCCTAAAGTCCAAGTATGTTTTCATAAAGGTATCAGTATTAATGGCTCTTTCCTTTGAGATAGCTTATAGACAATATAGTAATGACACTTTTTCAAAACCCTGGGTGTTTTCCAGTTAACGTTTGGCTATTATACTGAAATTTTGGATCTTTCACATAATTTTTTGAGACCTTAATTCCCTCTGGGTATTTAACATAACATGTCAACTCATTGTAGTGAGGACACCATTGTTTTGTCTTGATACAGCAGTAAGTCATCATGCTGTGATAGTTGTATTCTGTGTTGTACTTGTGCAGGAAATGCTTTGTTTATATCTAGAGATCTGGCCTTCTATAGGTCAGCATAGTGGCACAGTGGATAGCATTGTCACCTCACAGTAAAAGATTCTCCAGTTCAGTTCTTGGCTGGGAAGCCTTCTGTGTGGAGTCTGCATGTCTTTCCTGTGTTTGCTTGCTTTTCCTCCAGGTGCTTCAGTTTCTAAAGGCCTTACCTAGGTGGACTGGACCTCTAAATTGGCCATAGATGTGTAAGTGTGTGTGAGTGTGTGTGGTATGGAGAAACTACTGTGGCAGGGCTAACCACCCGCCAGTGAAAACCTTGATGTGACACCCGATCCCATGTGTAAAAAAGGGGGGAAAGGGGTTGTTGTTGGATAGATTTGGCCTTCTATCTGAAACATATCAAATATCTGTAACTCATGGTCATTCTGGGCAGCTTGCTGTAGCTTTTCTAGTGTTTTGTTAGCTACAGGACTGGGTGTCATTATGCTCTACCCGTAGGTGGTAACATCTTCTTCAGTATTTGATAAAAGTTGGTCAAATACAGGATTTATGAATAACACCTCTGCTACAACTAGCTGTTTTCTAAGCACATGCATTTCACTAGGACTGAACTTTCTCAGCCTCATTAACAGTCTTTGTCATCTGGATTGGTACAGAAATTCATGGATTGTGGTAAGTCTGAAGTTGGAAACTTTTGAGCACTATTAATTATCTGTAGAATTTCTCATATGCCTACACACCTGCACAACACTCTTTCTTAATGTGTGAATATCTCTGCTCATCAGTGGTTAGCATTCTAGAGAAATAAGCAAATTGATGGATGATCAGGCATTTGGAGTAACAGTGCCCCGAGGCCATAATTACTTGCATCAGTACTCACTCTTGCTGATTAGGTGACATCATAACATGTTGGCACTGAAGATGTTAAAACTTCTATTACTCTTCTGAGAGTGTGGGCTGATACTTCAGTCAAAAATCAGGAACATGCTTTTTCAAGAGGTAAATCTTGCATAGGACTTGTCTCTGTCATACCTGATGGATGCTGTAATTCATCTTGTTCTGACATTTCAGGTATCTAGTCTGATTCTACTAACACCTGTACTGTGACCAAAGTAATGGAGCTCAGTGTTTTCAAACAGCACATGCCCAGGTTAAACTTAAACCTTAGATTTTTGATACTTTGGAGCACTGTATTTAGCCTTGAATCCTGTGTCTCTTTATCTTAACCAAATACAAGGATGCGATCCATACTAACAGCAACACCATCAAGCCCATTGTGGAAGTCAATCACTCTATGCTGAAGGATTTCACATGGGAAAGTTATGCTAAATGGAAACCTCTTGAAAAAAAAAACGTCCATTGGAATAATGAAGATTGACTTTTGACTTTTTTGCTCTACTGGTATTTTACAAAACCCACCACAGGAATCAAACATGGGAAACAATTTAGCATTGACTAGTTTAGGTGCTATACCATCTAATGTAAGTATAATGAACATTTCTTACTTCAATGCATCATTAGTCTTTTTTTTTAAATAAACACATTTTAATACACTGCCATTTTTGTTAATTATAGAGGCCACTGAATCATTCTACTCAGTCAGCTTAGTCGCACTTTATATTATGGCAGTACTTTGCATTCTTTTGAGTTCAGTCTCTACTTCTGACAGCATAGGAAATGGCACCATCCTGGGTGCAACTGAGGCATACAGATTAGCCTTTGGTTTTTAATTCCATCTTTACTTGTTCACAATTAAGTAGACCAACCTCACCAAATGCAAGAATACTGACTTTATGACAGCAAATATAGACATCTTACATGCCACATCTTTGCTGAGCAAATTTTTATACACGGACCATCCAGCATATAAACCCAGAACTCAAACTTGCCCCTTTCAATACAACTACAAATGCACATGATATCATGGTAACATCAACCTCTAGATCAATTCTGAAACTTACTTGAGTTCTACGAATAGGAGGCTTTACATGACATTGTTTCACTATCAAAGTAGTGACTGAACACTGGAAAATGCTTTATAATTTATTTTCAGTTTTGCTCTCTGAAGCAACAACTATGATTAATTTTGACTTACAAACAACAGTAAAATGTCTCAGTCTTTTACATCTCTTATACATTCTTCCTCATGCTGCACAATGTTCTCGGCTTGATAACAGTCACATCTCAAGCATTTGCCAAGCTTACACTCATTCTGCTTCTCATTAATTTGTCAGTCTCTTTTTTACCTTATATATATAATTTGCCATGTTTAAATTAGCATTTTATTTCCTTACTAATTGTGTCTCTCTGGTTACCTGTATGGCCTTTTCTAAATTTAGGTTTACTTCATGTTTTAACTTTGGAGACACTTCCACATCAGTTAGCCCAGCAACAGTTCTGTCCTTCATTTTCTCACCTTTAATGCCATTAAACCAATGATTTTTATCCAATTGATACAAGCACCTTAGAGAAGCTTCAGCGCATTTAACTTTGGCTTGTGTACATCTGTGAAAACATACCCTTTCAAGAATTGCATTTTTTGGTACAAATTGTTCATTGAGTTTACTCATGACTAACTCATATATAACATTCTTCCACTTTGAGAATGAAAATGAACTGTATATTGCCTCCTCTTCTATGATTCATCACTCTAGTTTGCCAATCTGAATCATTTGTCTTCAGTTAGAAAAAAAGTGGTCTGCTGAAGTTGAACAGCTCTGCTGGTTTAAAGTCATCACCTTTAACAAAAAACTGGCAGTCTTGGGCTAAATTGCTTAATATCAGTAAATCAATCACTCTATGTGGTAAAGAGATTCATTTGTGGTAAAACACCTCACACTGACCTTCAGAGATTGCAGATATTATTCAGCTGATAGGCATGGCTTTGTAAATGTTATGACATTTCGATTTGTAATTTATGAAGAACATCCTGGTTATGATATCATGTCATGATGTGCACCTCTGGCTACCCAGAGATGTTATCTTGCATTACTAATAACGTCAGCATACACCAGCATTTCGATTAGCATGCAGCTTTTATTTTATACAAAAAAGCAGCTCACTAGACCTAGTATTAACAGTGTACTCGCCACAAACACTCAGCCAGCCAGCTCTGTATACACTGCATCATGGCATAGAGTACACCCACAGAACATATTCACAATATTTACAGACTCTAATGGATTCACTGTATCACCACAGTAACCCTATATGAATTAAACTAAAATACTGTAGTTGTAGGAGGCAGTTGGGAAATCATTACATTGACCGTTTCTACTAAAGAAGAGTTATCTCTAAATAAGATCACCATGATCACTATGTTTAAATTAAGAAAACAAAATAATAATCTATGAGTTGGAAATGCATTTCTGGAGATAGAAAATGGAAAAATTGATATGATGTTTTATTATCTTTTCAATGTGATTATTTTACAGGTTGAAATTACAATGGTCAATCATTCTTCTAAACAAATATTCCACCTGAAACTGAAAACACTGCATAACTCATAGAAGTGTTGAGGAAAAAGTCATTTGTCACGATGATTCCAAAAAGAGAGAAGAACAATTATAGACTAAGGGGTTATTTTAGCAATCCATTATTTCTACGACTGTGTCATCTTCACTGCCTCAAAAGGTATTAACTCATTCAGTACTGCACATTTTTAGAAGATCTGTCCCAAAACACTAACCATTTTAACCCAAATTTGACTCGACCAATGAAGACCAATATGTCAGCATTGCTTCCATGTTATAAACATTTTCAGACAAGACATACAGATGCTTCTTTTTATATAACAGTTTGTGTAAATGAACTGCACTAATGCTAAGGACATGACAGCATTCATGTGTATAGGTGCCAATTGGCATGAGTCAGAACATGTTTGCTGCTATTTATTTACAATTATTGAAATATCAGTTTTCATAGAGGCATGTGTGGTTATGACTTCATAAGAATACATTGTTGATATGACTCACATACAATCTGAATTTGTTAGCCTGAAATAAATAACACACTTATGCATTTATGGTGAACTAAATGTTAAAAATATACTATTCAAAAGGCCATTTAAGATAAGTGTTGTTACCTAAGAGTACAGCTCCAGCTGTCTAAAATGCCTCGAAATTTTCTAGAAAACTTACATAGATGCATACACACACACACACACACACACACACACACACACACACACACACACACACACACACACACACACACAAACATGTGCATACCAGAAACACACACACACACACACACACACACACACACACACACACACACACACACACACACACACACACACACACACACACACACACACACACACACACACACACACACACACACACACTCTCACTATATTTTCTGGTAATGTTTGTCATTATGTGAGTGTAAATCTAACAGTGGAGTCAAGCAGAAATGCAATAGCCTAAAAAAGCTTTTCCCTAAAGAAATATATAGGAATTCTATTTCTGACGCAATCGCAAATTAATATAGATACATTCCTAAAACTAAACATATCTGAACATTGAGTTTTTTATTTTTTGTCGATGGTCTACAAAGTCAGTGATCAGGCCAACAATGGGGATGGGCAAAGTGTTGCCTGAGAATTTGTGTATGCGCACGCTCGCACGTGTGTGTGAGTGTGTGTGTGTGTGTGTGTGTGCGTGTGTGTGTGTGTGTGTGTGTGTGTGTGTGTGTGTGTGTGTGTGTGTGTGTGTGAGTGTTTGTATGTGCAATATGCCTTATATATAGAATAACTAAGACCCTAGCATCCAGGTAACCAAAGCTAAATATAATCAAAATATTATTTAGGGTCCATGAAATATAATTTCGAGGAAAGGCATCAAAATTCCTTTGATCAGAGTAAGAGAAAGCACATATAAATGGAAAATGATGGTTATACTCAACAGCTAAAGCAGAAATAATTAAACTAATCATCTGATATCACAAACAGCTACCAGGTACTGGGCTTCATTTCTTTCATTAATGATGTGAAACAGAAATCTCTCAGTCTCTCTCTCTTTCTTGTGTTCTCTCTTTCTCTCCGGTGATATTTTGTGTCATTTTCTGTTTCATAAGGATAACAAATATAACATAAATGATTTCACTTAGCAAATAGAAAGCATGTGTGGGTGTCAGACTATACTTCAGCAGTCTGCTGATAAACAAGGTGATAAAGATCAGAAGTATTGTGCAATGTGTTGCAACTTTATTAACTGTTAGAAGACAGGAGAGTAGAGTAAATTAGAACATAAATCAAGCATTTAAGTGAATTTAATCTTAATAGCACTGTGCCATAAAGTATACAAAGAGTACATAATGCAATCAAATTCACTACTAAGTTTAGTCATCTACCCCACTGAACCAGTTCCATCTGCATGGTAAGATGTAGTTTCTGTGGCTTTCACTTAATTAGCATAGGTGATACATTCCACATTGTGCTTGGTGGGCAGGGGAGAAGTACGGTATCTTGTAAGTCAATGTGCCATTCTGAACATTGCCATTTTGTTTGTCAAGCTTCCTCTGCCATGAGAGATGTAATGCTGGTCAGTGTCTATTGCTCTTAGTGATATAGAAACTTCATCTCCCACACAAATATGTCATCAATGTATTTAGGGGCAGCAGACTATCGCATATAATAAGTTGGACATTAAAGCTATTGTTGTTTGAATTAAATTAACAAGTACACTTGTTATTGTCAAAGAAGAGTATGAATCATTAAGTTATCTGACAAGCCGTAAGTCAGATTGTGGGAGGTTTGTTTAAGCTGACAACCTATTGGGAATTTCAATTGTAAAGTATAGATTCAAACAAAATGAGTCAGAATTAGAGACCGCAGTATCAGTGCTGGTTTTAGATTTGGTGGGGCTCTAGGCAGAAGAAGAGGTATAGAGAGAGTGGGGTTCCATAATAAGCCTGGGTCATTATCCTCTTACACAAAGGGGACCACCAGAAGCTGTGAAGATGTAAATGCTCTCTGATAAATTTCTTGCCTTAATTTTGAGGTGACCTGTGTCTGTCATACAAGGCATCATCTGACCCAATGCTGATGGATTTACTGCATGTCAGTAGGTCAAATGACATCAGAAACACTTGGTCTAGGGAGCTAAATCTCTTGTGCAACATCAACAGAATAGTTTTGAAGTATAGATATATCTCATAAAGGATGTCACTGCTTTGGAACAAACTGTCCATCCACATTTTTTTTTTATTTATTTAACATTTGTTGACCGGGAAAGTCTGACTAGGTTCCACAGATCCTGTTTTCAGCGGAGGCCCGGGGAGAAATCCTCCAGCACATAAGGCAAAGTTCATTCCTGTCCATATTCAAATGCAGTTTGGATCTATGGAAGGCAAACAGAAAATTTACCCCAGGATTGCCCCCATACTACTAATGAACATAGGCAGCTCCTAAATGCTTTATGCCATGCATGGGTCCCCTCAAATTATCTATGGTATGGCCCCTATTATTCTCATTATGGGTAATATATAACTATAAACAAACACAGGTGCGCATGCACACACACACACACACACACACACACACACACACACACACACACACACACACACACACACACACACACACACACACACACATGCGAGCGCATACACATGCACACATAAGCCACAAGAGTAATTGTTTTACTAGCTTATTACTCTGGCACTTTATCAGACTTCTTGTAGCAATTATTGTAGCACACAAAAGTGCTACTAGCACTAAACGTTCTACAAGAAAACAGTCCCAGTAATTATTATTAATGCCCACCCCTCCAGGCATGTCTAAAGGTCAGTTCTCTGTGCTTTCTTCTATTAACCTGGTGAACTTGGGCATCATGTAGCAATGTAGCAACAGCCTCATGTAGACAGACAACAATCTCTTCTTACCTCCCAACATGCAGTTATATATCCAAATTGGAAGCCACACTCTCCAGCCAAGACTGGAATAGCTGGTCAAGAGGAGAAGGTCAACACTTGCTTCACACCACATGGAACACATAACCCTCCAAAACACACACCAGCACTACCTTCACATAAAAACACAAACCACACACCCACATTCGTGGAGGCTCTCAATAAAAATCTACCTAAAAAACAGAGACTGCCAAGGCAGAAATGCACTCAACCACCACAACACAACACTAATCATTACACACATAACTCTCCTAAACAGTGTGCCACTCAACCAAAGTCCCTAAGGCAAAACAGCAAGCCCAACACACTAGTCATAGGTGACTCAATAGTGAGGCACACTGATGTCCCACTTACTAGGTTGAATAAGGAGAAAGTAACAGTCAGCTGCCTGTCAGGTGCCAGGATCCACCACATAATGCAAGTACTCAGGTCCCTCAACAACAGGTACAAATATGACTCTGTCATTGTACATGTGGGTGTGAATGACATGAGATGTACCTCCTTGGGCTACATGAAAAGAGACATGGAGGAGCTCTTGGATTATGTAGCCCACGGGGTTATGACCATAACCCTGAGCAGCATTCCACCATCATCCA
The DNA here is from genome assembly GCF_019279795.1 of Protopterus annectens. Classification (NCBI taxonomy): domain Eukaryota; kingdom Metazoa; phylum Chordata; order Ceratodontiformes; family Protopteridae; genus Protopterus; species Protopterus annectens. The sequence continues at coordinate 1,087,199,414 of NC_056725.1, forward strand.
GAATGATACCACAGTACAAGCAGAAAATGATTGAATTCAACAATTGGCTAAGTTTCTGGTGTCATCCTAAGGGGATCCAGTATCTGTCTGACTGGGATAACATGATTGACAGACCTTGATGCTTTGCCAGAGATGGCCTGCATCTGTAACTCCTAGGCTTCCAGATACTGTCCAAGGCTCATGCCACCCCCATAGTCCTTTTTTAGGTGGAGTTCTGAAGACCAAATTACCACTGTAGCAGCTACAAACAAATGCAATCTGAGGGTGATGCTGCTCAGTGCTAGAAGTCTAAATCTCAAAATGCACTCACTCAAAGCACTCCTTAAAATGGAGAACATCGACATTTGTGCTGTAACAGAGACATGATTCAAGGCAACAGAAAGCAACCCTGCACTACCAGGATAAAACTCATTTCACACCTTTCGCCAACAGAATTTGGACCGAAGCTCCAAAGGTGGTGCTGTTTCCATATTCATAAAGGGTGCACATACCTCCAGACTGTAGTCCAACATAATGAATCAGAGATACTTCAGGTGCAGCTAACCCTGGGTAAGACAACAATTCAGGTCGTAGCCTTCTATAGGTCCCCAATCATGTCCAAAGACTCACACTCCACATTCCTAAGCACCCTGGAGATTATTAGTGTCCAACCTAACACTCTCATACTGGGTGACTTCAACTACCCCTCCATTAACTGGGAAAACTACTCATGTACCAATACACTTGCCCAATGTTTCCTGGAATTCATTAATTCCAATGCCCTGGACCAGCTTGTTCTTACCTCCACTAAAGGTAGCAACATCTTTGACCTGATCATTACTAACATGGGCGACCGGTGCTCTACACCAATAGTCAACTCCTCCCTGGTTCAATCTGACCACAAACTAATCTCCTTGGAAACCAACCCCTCCCTGGAAAAGGTAACCTCCATGAAAAACTTCTCCAAAGCTAACTTTGAGCTCCTAAAAACAGAAATCGCTAACTTCACGGCACCCATGCAAATGAATAATAGTTGCATGACTGCTGAATCATATACCATTGCACTGTATGAACACGCACACAAATGCATGGATCTCGCCATACCCAATAGAACCAAGACATTCTCCTCCAAAAAAAAAAAGCCAATCTGGTGGTCCCCTGCCATATACAAACTCTACAACAGAAGGAGGAAACTGATGCAGAATAAGGTCAAGTCCCAAGACTGGAAAAACTCCATTATCAGCCTCAACAAAACGTTGATATCCCTCATCAAATCCTCTAAAGCTAGCTATGAAAACAGAACTGCAGCAGATATTAACGACAACCACAAAGCCTTCTATAGTTATGTAAAGAATCACCATGGCAATACCCAGATTTGCTCTGAGCTTCTGCACAATGGTACCTCCCAGCAGATATTTCCAATATGCTGGCCGACAGATTCAGTGCCAACTTTACCCCTCTCTCCATCCCAAAGGACTAATCACAATACCAGTAGATTGCCAGGTACCCAATATTACTGCTGCACAGGTTAAAACAGCACTGTCCAAGGCCAAGAATACACCTTCTATGGGACTTGACAATATCTCTGGCTGTGTTCTACATGAACTACAGAGTGAACTGGCACCTCACCTGTATGCCCTGTTCAATCACAACCTCACCTCAGGCTTTGTCCCTCCCAAATGGTGCACTGCTACAGTCATCCCTCTCCACAAAGGAGGAATGACTACAGACCCTGGAAACTAGTGCCCCATTAGCCTGATGAGTCTGATATGCAAAACTATGGAGCACATCATCATGGACCTAATAAAAAAGGATATAGGGAATCTCCAAACTCTGGATTCCAAACAGTTTGGTTTTGTGAAGGGTAGATCATGCCTGCTCAACCTGGTTGACTTCTTTTGAGTCAGTCACCAGAGCAGTGGATGAAGGCAAGGTGGCTCATACAGCCTACCTTGACCTGGCCAAGACCATTGATACAATTCCCAACTCAGGAATCATAGAAAATCTCACTAAGCTAGGCAACAACCCCTATATCACTTGCTGGGTTGCAAACTGGCTCAAAGATAGAACCCAAAGTGTGAAAGTAGCTGACTCCAAGTCAGACTGCCAGCCAGTCATGAGTCGAGTCCCACAGGGTTCAGTTCTGTGTCCTCTCCTGTTTGGTATCTACTTCTCTGAAGTCCAGATCAACACAAAAGGACTCTGGCTGACAAAGTTAACAGGCGATTGCAAGTTGGGAGCTATTATTAACTTCCCAAGTGATGTTGACATTCTTCTGAAAGGCCTCACTGAGACCAATCACTGGTGTCAGAACCAAGGCCTTAAGCTCAATGCCAAAAAATGTGTCATCATCCCCTTTGGGAAAAACCCGGTTCCCATGAATTACCACATCAATGGTAGTCCACTGAACACAGAAGGCATTGTAAGAGATCTGGGAACACAGGTTGACAGCAACCTCTCTTTTGACCACCACATTGCCACTGTGGTCAGAAAGTCCTTCTATATGACATATCTCATTACTAAGGGTTTTGCATCCAGGAAGAAAGAAGTCATTGTCTCCCTCTACTCTTCCCTCATTAGGCCAATAATTGAGTGTAATACTCCATTTGGCATTTACCTCACTAGATACTTGCAACAACTGGAGAGGCCACAAAAGTACCTCACAAAGAGGATCCTAGGCCTTAAACAGTTGTCCTATATGGACAGACTCAAAAAACTCCAGCTATTTCTATTTCTCATATTGCCTACTTAGAGGCAATCTCTGCTTGACTTACAATGCCATGCCTGACACAGCTCTGTTAGAAATGCTACATCTAAAGAAATCCCAATCCCACCGCATCACACGCTACAGAGACCTCAACCTCATTACCACAATCAACGGAACATGCTGGAGGGGCAGATCAACTTATTCAAATTTCAAAAACACTGTGTTTTCAAATAAATGTATACTCTGTCAGGTAAAAAAAAACGATTCAGAGTATTCAGTTTTCTGTGTTCTTTTGGTTATCTAATTCATACTTCATTAAGGAGCATGCTTTTTGTCCTTTGAGATTTTTTTAGTAACTGGGAGAAATGAAGAAAGCAGGGGTCCGAGCAACAGGCCAGTTTGCCCCAAAATGCTAGCCTTGCTTAGAAAACTTATGTCCCAAGTATTTTGATTTTAAAAAGGTGAGGTTAAATTATGAATCATTTAAATCTGAAGGGCATATACCCACTTGTGCCCAACGACCATCATGCTATTGGTCAGGGAGTGCACAAGTAAGATCTTCATGCCATGAATGATTACTAACAGATTGACCAAAACTAAAAAGTCAGTTTTGCTACTCCTAGAGAGGAATGAACTAGTTAACATCCACATGTGGTCTGATAGGTATGACATGTCAGTGTTTTACTGATCTCAGTCTTTATTCTGATTGAAGGATGACTACATGAGATTTTGGTTATTCTAAGTATATGAAATAAATGGATACCTACAGAATCTCAGGTGGTATTTATGTTTGCCATTTATAATATCAAAGCTTGGAGCTAAATACCATAACTGAGCATCTGGAAAAGGCATAAAAAGTTAAGGGGAACCCATATAGATACCATGCATTTTGTCTACTCTTATGAGACTGCATGGTATAGGAAACTTGGCTAAAATCCATACTTCCTCACAGATATCTGTGATTATCCAGCTTCAAAATAGTGTAAGGGACTTCTCTGTGTGGAAGATTTTCAGTCCATATATCTGCAGTTTATTACCGTATATTAATCAGATCAGACAATAGTAATAGAAGTAGCAAACTTAAACTCGTCTTAAGTAAAAAAAATAATAAAAATATATATAATTGTACAGCATTACTAAGTATTCGAAAGTAATCCAAGCAAGGCAAGCAGGCAGTCTGTTTCCAGACGAAAATCCTTTATTAAGTACACAGACAAGCGATCCAAGTAAAACAAAAACAGAGTAATAATTTCCTCACAAGCTTTCTAAATATATATATACATATACTTTTTCTCAGGCATGGGAGTGGTTTATTGTGCTGTAAATCAAAGTGTTATTGGTTGTTGTTGCTGTCTTTCGGCTTTTCCCAGTTAGGGGTTGCCACAGCGGAACTCCGGTCCGCTAATGATTGGCAGTAGTTTTCACAAACGCTGAGGTGCCAGCTCAACATTCAAACTTCAATGAAGGCACACCCATTTATGCATGTCTTTTGAACGCCCACCCAACCGTGGGGAGGACATGCACGAGAATCGAATGGGAGAACCTCTTGCTGTGAGGCAACAATGCTACCGCTGCACCACCGCGAATCAAATCAAAGTGTTATTGGTACACATGTTAAATTCATATCCCTTCCCCCATCAGTGTGATATTCGAGCTGGTCCTGCCCTACTTAGTAGCTGTCATAATAATATTATAGCCCTTATGTACTTTAAATAAATTTTATAATGATGTGGTACCTCTTATTTAACCAGATATGAATTCAGAGACTTTTTCTAAACTAGAAAAGCAACTGAAACATATGCAGGGTCTCTACTGCGAACACATTTATTTACAGCAAAGCATAGATAAGAAGAGACTACCCTGGAGACTTAGATTGAACAAAAGACCAATGTGGAAAAGTATGGATGATTCACTTTCTAAGGAATGGGACGATATTTTAGAGGATGCCAGCTACAAACCTATTCATCTGCTAGTAAGGAACAGCCTTAGTGTGCAGGAAGCTACAAAATCTGACATCACATCTTTAAAAACAACATTGGAAAATGAGAACCACAATGACCTAAATGCTAAATTTGGTCTGCTTAAAGAAAGAGTGAAAGGATATGAGCAGTCCATTAAAGAAAGAAAGATTAATAAAATGAAACAATATCAACTGGACAAAGATGATCCTGGGAAACTTACTAGGAGGTACAATAATAATAACAACAACAACAGGAGAACCAATAACAGACAAGGTTTTAGTTATTACAGGGGATATAAGAGAAAGTATAACCATGCCAGCAGACCTCAAAGGGATTTACCCAGGGGAGATCCTCGCACAAAACCAGACAGGGGCACAATACAGGACCACCAGGAGACTGTCCCCTCAACATCTCTTTCCCCACAATCCCAATCCCCTCTGGCTATCAACACTTCACAGAAGCCTTTGACATCACAGAAGGATCAGGACAGAAACATAAGCCACAGCGGCAACCAGAACCAACAGAGAGTTCTACAGGATGAATTACAGGACTACCAGGACAACCGGGACCACAGACAATCCAGCTACCAGGAGCAGCAGCACCTTCACAGAGACCAGTTTCTTCAGGAAGACCAATATCGACAGCATAGACATCAACCACCACACCAATACCAAAGCCAGCACCAGCACCAGAACATGAACGATGACCACCACCAGAGTTCTAGAGCTTGTCCCTCTTACCAGGTTCCCCCATACCACAGCCACAGTGAGGAATACTACTACAACCCACTAAGATTCCAGAAAGCAGAGGAGGAATTCCAGAGGTCTCATACTCTATCTACGAACTCCCAGGGAGCAGGAGAAAGAAACAGTGGACAGGGGTGAGGGAAATACAATACCTGGGCAATCCCAACTGGAACCCTGACTACAACCCAGGTCACAGGCTCAGACGGAGGAACCAGACACAATAACAGGTACAATAACAACAATAACAGGTGCCATAATAACAGGTGCTCCACTTATCTGGAACCACTCTGTTAAAGCACTGACTGAAGAGGAAAAAAGTGTGTTGTCCAAAGGACTTACTTTTGTACCAAGCTGCAGGAGTGATGTTGCTCAGGTACTGATAGACCTTAAAATGTTTGTGAGGAAGCTCAACTTAAGGGTACAGTTTCATGGCAAAAGTAATGACATTGAAAATAAGACTATTGATGAAACTATAAAAAGGCCTAGCAGCTATTGTCCACCACTACATCAAACACTAGCTGCTTTCGAAGTGAAATGTGAGATAGATATCAGGAAACTGCTTAAAAAACCTCCTTAGAAAAAAAACTTTATAATTTAACACAGGGAGAAAGAAAAGCATTGCTTGAGCTAGGCAATGATAAATCCAGGTGTGTAATGAAGGCAGACAAGGGAGGAGGTATACTTGTGACTGATACCACTAGCTACAACCAAAAGATAGAGAGAACATGCTGGAGGATAACAGATTTTTATGAGTTATTTACCATGGATGACATAAAAAGAGCAAATGATTTATGGAAAACTAATCTCACCACATTATGGGGAGAAAAACTTGTTATTGAAATTCTTTATAATTAATTATGGAGCCCATGCCCACATTTACCTTACTTTTTTTGGAATACCAAAGCCACACAAGACCAGAGAAGACCCACCTTATAGACCAGTGGTAGCAAGTGGATGTTCCCTTACTGAAGCCACAGCCATTTACCCTGATTACTTGCTGAAACCTCTAACAGAAAAGAATACCTCATACATAAGAGATTCAATGGATTTTTTTGAGGAAAATAAAAAACATTACAGTGGAAGCTGACAGTATTTTATTAACTATTGATGTGGAACCCTTGTACACAGTGCTCCCTCACAATTACTGTATAACAGCAGCTATGGAGTCTTTTAAGAAACATGATCAGGGTACACAGGCACAACTACAAAAGTTAAGCAAGCTCATTAATCTTGTACTGGACTTCAATTTCTTTACTTTCAAAGGCAAACTCTACAAACAAAAAACTGGTATAGCAATGAGGGCTGCCATGGCTCCCAGCATAGCTAACATAGCCCTGGGCAAATGGGAGGAGGACTTTGTGTTAAACAACACAGACTACATTCAGCATATCACATGCTATTTACATTTTATTGACGATGTCTTTATTGTGTGGGAAGGTGACACCTTGCAGCTCGGAGATTTTATCACTTACCTCAATCAAACAACCCCCTTCCTGAAGTTTACCTCTTCCCATAGCTATACTTCAACCACTTTCACAGATATGCAGATTTCCAAGGACACCAGCAATAACAGAATCACCACTGATCTATTCAGAAAACCAGTGAGGGTTAACTTATTACTCCACAGTAAAAGTCTACATCCTACAAAAACCAAGTATAATGTAGTGAAATCCCAAGGCTATAGATTAGCTAGAATTACCACAGAAATGGAACCATTTTTGCAAAACCTGAACAACTTAGAGAATGATTTTCTAGTGAGAGGCTATGAAAGTCAGATGTTAAAAAACATCCTGGAACCCATTATAGAACTGAAAATGACTGAAGCACCTTCACTAAACCTCCCCAGTAGAAGAATGTTAAGTAATTCCACAGAGAATAAAAAATGCAAAAAAAAAAAAAGCATCCTGGCCTACACTTTGGATTATCACAGTATCAAAAATGTTATTGAAGAAAACTGGGACATTGTCACAGGAAACCCTTTTCTGATTAACATCTTAGGTGAAGCCCCATCATTTGTTTATAGGAAGGCCAGGAACATTAGAAGTTTTGTTGAATTTAAACCTAGACCATATGAGAAAAGCACTAAAAGATGTGAAACTAATTGTACATTTTGTATATTTATACAACAAGGTGATAGTTTTTATTGACCTTATTTAAAGAAAATCATTAAAACCAGTGCAGGGGGTGACTGTAACACTACAATAGTAATCTATAGGGCACAGTGCAATGAATGTGATGCATTCTATGTGGGCAAGACTGTAAATAAACTCAAGCGTAGGATTTCATGTCATATATCAGAAATCCATTCTGGATGTAAAAATAATGCACTAGCCAAACACCTTTCTCTTCATAAAAGACACACAGGTTTTAAGTTCCAGATCCTGGATCGCATAGATATGGGTGATCTTGAAGGAGACATCCTGAATATTCTGGAGAAACATGAACTTGTGGCAATTAAAGCTGAACTCTTTTAGGAAACCTGGACTAAACTACTACTGTTCAATTAAAAGTGCATTGGAACTTAGGAAACTGCCACATTATTTACATGACTAATTGTATTTTATTTTATTTTATTCTAGAAGTTGGTTTTAAATATAATTTTAAATCAGTTGTAATTTAAGTGTATATTTTGTTTCCATCATCATGCATACATTTTTTCTTATTTTTATTTTTTTCTGGTTCTTTTTTCCATTTTATTCAAAATGATGTATAATAACAATATTAACTAATTATACAATTATATATACTTTTAGAGATAGTTTTTAGGGTTTTTGTACACAGACCTGAAGAAGTCTAGAAGGACGAAAGCGATCTTTGTTAACAATAGGGTATGGATTGATTTTTACATGCAAAATGTATATGTATATATTTATATATTTTTTTGATTACCAAATGAACTAAGGTTGATATATTTCCAGCCATGTAGTATAATATCTTGGATAAAATCACAGACTTTATAATCTACTTAATAATCTGGTTAAATAAGAGGTACCACATAATTATAAATTTTATTTGAAGTACATAAGGGTTATAATATTATTATAGCAGCTACTAAGTAGGGCAGGACCAGCTCGAATGTCACACTGATGGGGGAAGGGATGTGAATTTAACATTACCGATAACACTTTATTTTACAGCACAATAAACCACTCCCATGCCTGATAAAAAGTATATATATATATATATATATATATATATATATATATATATATATATATATATATAAACTGGAACCAAAGAAAAAAAACGAAAATACGAAAAACACAGGCAACCTTAAGTCCAAAAGTCCAACACAAAAAGAATCCTTAACGCAAGTTTTATTTTTATACGAAAGACAAGCGTTTTCGCCACAATGAATCGAGTAGCTTCATCGGATACTCTATTTTTGTTTTCCTTGGATCGCTTGTCTGTGTACTTAATAAAGAGATTTTTGACTGTAAACAGACTGCCTGCCTGCCTTGCTTGGATTAATTTCAAATACTTAGTAACGCTGTAAATTATATATATTTTTATTATTATTTTTTTTTTTTTACTTAAGATGAGTTTAAGTTTGCTACTTCTACTACTATTGTCTGATCTGATTAATATACACTGATAAACTAGAGATATATGGACTGAAAATCATCCACACAGAGAAGTTTCTTACACTGTTTTGTTTTTGGACCCACTACACTTGTTTAGTGGGTTGTTTTAAGACTTCAGGGATACCACGGAGATTACTTGTTTTTTGATTAACCAGCTTCCAAACTATGCTATTGCAAATTATGAGTTTTACTCCTCTTTAAATTTTGGAGTTAAACATTTTAATATAAAACTATCTCAATGACATGGCAGACATATGGAATACCTCTTAGCCAGTTTCCTAGGCTATTTTAGGTAATTTGTTAGTAGCATGTCTTTTAGTATCAGAGTTCAATTTTCTAGCACTTAGCATAATGCAAGAAAGCATCAAGTGTACAAAGTGGGAAGGAAGGAAGGAAGGAAGCGAAGAAGGAAAAGATGGAGAGACGTTCTAAAGTAGTACATGAAAAGCTGTACAGCCAGTAGTGAACTAGAAGGGCTGATGAATATTTTAACTATCAGCAAGCTAACTGCTGTATTTACTTTACAGTTCATAGGTTCATAGGTTCATAGGTTTATACTAGGCTATCTGCCCCAAGGCATTTATAAGCCTAGCCCGAATTTTTGTGGCTTACGCCACCCCTTATATGAAAAAATACTGTACCCATTAGTTTGTTGTGCCTCTGTCCAGCAGTGACACAGAGATGATTCCCGGGGTAAACCTACGATCTCCCATCCACAGGTCAAGATTTCTCTTGAACAGAGCCAGCGAGGTGCTCTGCCTCACATGGACCGGGACTCTATTCCACAGCATAGGGAGTCTCTGAGTGATAAATCTATCCCTCCAGCACGTCCTATTTATATCCGTGCTAAGGTTTAAGTCACTTGCTCTAGTGGCTTTGGTGGATTTGGATTTTTTGAGGTGGAGCATGTCCATTAATTCTGGATTGGACATGGCCTTGTATGTCAGGCACATGTCACCTCTGAGCAGACGGTATGCGACTGAATAGAGCTGGAGTTTCTTCAATCTGGCAGCATATGACAGATTTTGGAGTCCCTTTATCCTTTTGGTGAGAAACTTTTGGGGTCTCTCCAATTGCTGCAGATGTCGGGCGAGATACATCCTGAATGGGGCATTGTACTCGATCATTGGTCTGATAAGTGAAGAGTACAGGGGAACAATGACCTCACTAGATCTGGATGTGAATCCCTTCATGATCAGGTGGGCAATGTAGAAGGTCTTTCTAACCACTTTAGCAACGTGAGTGTCAAAAGAAAGGCCACTGTCAACCTGGGTCCCCAGGTCCCTGATAACCTCTTCTGTGCTTAGTGGATTGCCACCTATATGGTAGCTTGGGGTTACCTTGTTTTTCCCGAAGGGTATGACTATACATTTTTGGCGTTTAACTTCAGGCCATGGCTCTGGCACCAACTATCTGTTTCCGTGAGTCCCTTCTGAAGGATATCCGTGTCCGATGCACTTTCCACTATGGCGCCCAGTTTGCAGTCGTCTGCAAACTTTGTCAGCCAAAGTCCTCCCATGTTGGCCTGTACTTCTGAGAAGTAGATGCCGAACAATAGGGGGCCAAGGACCGAGCCCTGTGGGACACCACTTGTGACCGGCTTGGAGTCTGACATAGCGCCAGCAACTCTAACCCTGTGGGTTCTGTCCTTAAGCCAGTTTGCAACCCATCTTGTGACATATGGGTTTACATTTAAGCTGGTAAGTTTTTCTACAATACCCGAGTGGGGTATTGTGTCGAAAGCCTTTGCAAGGTCAAGGTAGGCTGTATGGACTGCCTTTCTCTCATCAATGGCCTTGGTGACTGTTTCGAAGAAGTCCACCAAGTTCAAAAGGCATGATCTTCCTTTGACGAAGCCAAACTGGGTCGGGTCCAATGTCTGCAAGTCCCCTATATATTTGTTTATGAGCTCCATTATGATCCTCTCCATAGCTTTGCAGACTAGACTTGTTAAGCTTATGGGGCGGTAATTACCAGGGTCCGTAGAGGCACCACCTTTGTGGAGTGGGACCACAGTTGCCATACGCCACTACTTGGGCACGTATCCTGTGGTAAGGCTGAGATTAAACAGCTGCCTTATGTGCGGGTTTAATTCCTCATTTAGCTCGTGTAGCACACAGCTGGGGACACCATCCGGTCCCATTGATGCTGTGTTTTTAGCTTTAGAGAGAGCAGCTTTCACCTGTGCATTTGAGATGTCTGGGAGGCTACACTCCGCTGGGATAGTTATCTCTCTTTTAGGGGGGGAGAGGGGGTGAAGTTTGCACTGAACCTGTCTGCCAGTATGTTGGCAATGTCTGTGGGTTCAGTGATTTTTGTATCATTTTGGACTAATTCTGAGCATATCTGGGAGTTTCCACCCAGGTTCCTAACATAGCTGAAAAAGGCCTTATGATTGTCCTTTGAATCCATGGCAATTTTTCTCTCAAAATTGGCCTTAGTTGACCTTATGAGTGCTCGTATTTTTTTACTAATAATGATCAGGGGTGACTTCCCTTTTATGGATTTTGTTCTATCATGTAATAGCTTTCTCCTCTTATTGTAAAGTTTGTTAATGGCTGGGGTCCACCAGACTGGACGTTTGCCCTTTGTGGAAAGAGTCTTGGTTTTATTTGGGATTGCCTGATCCATGCAGTCCTGGAGGTGTTCATAGAAGGCATTTGTAAGGGCTTCCGCAGCTTGGGTTGTGGTTTCCACTGTCTCAGGGGCCTTGAAGGATACCACACCAGTCTTGAGTAGTGTGAAGTTTGCTTTAGAGAAGTTCTTCACTGTGGTCTTTTTTGTTTGGGGTGGGGACGGGATGTGGATTTCCAGTGAGATTAGTTTATGATCAGATCTCACCAATGAGGGATATACTTCCGGTGTGGAGCATTTTGTCCCCATGTTTGTGATAATGAGATCTAGTATATTTTCTCCTCTCGTGGGAACAGTGACTAGCTGTTCCATGGTATTTGTATTTATGAACTCCAGGAACCGTTGGGCTAGAAAGTTAGGGCTTGAGTAATGTTCCCAGTCTATATTCGGGTAGTTGAAGTCACCCAATATGATGGTGTTTGGAGATACATTTATACCCTCCAGTGTCTTCAGGAAGGCTGTGGGGTTTCAGCAGCACTCACTCAGATATTTGCCAAATGATTTAATCAAAGACACTGATAAGAGATAATGTTATTGTTTTTTTCCAAATTTCACAGGTTCATGGGTAATGCTCAATAAAGTTGAAAAAACAATAAGATTGAGTTCAACAGCCATAGTTCACATCCAACAGTCATGGCGCAGTTTTGACAGCACGTTGTCAAGCTTAACTTTCTTATAAAAGGATATCCCATGTCAAAAATGGAAGCAATGATGTTGGAGAGAAGAGTAGCTGATAGTACTTTTTGTGAGATCTGAATGCATTTTATGTTCCTACATATGCTGCTGCAGAGAATAGTTTATGTATGATGCCCCCGCCCATTGGGTGGATGACAGGTAATCTGTCAGAGAGGTCATCTGTGCCAATATCAACCATACCTCTCAAAATCTTACCGGAAGAAATCTGGACAAAGCCTGAACTAATGGGACGACAAAGGTCCACAAATAGAGACAGATCTTAAGTATTGCAATTATAAACTTAGAATGTTGCTAGAATAACATGATTTGTGTTATTATGCATTTTGTAAAAGATATGAAGGCTGAAACTCCAATGTATGTAATTATTTAATGATTTCAGTCCTCTGTGATTTGCCAGAAAACCTCAAGTTTTATTAGAAACAGTCCAAAAATCTGAGTAAAAATCTGGACATTTGAAAGCTATGATCGTTGATGGTTTGGTCTTCAGGTTCTTCCAGAGAGAGAAATCTGTTTTCCGTGGGCATTTGGACTAGTTCTCTCACTGAATATTTGTCAGGAAGGGTGTCTTAGATACTGAACCTCAGCAGGTGAACAGTCCACAGAGCATTTGGAATGAATTAGCTGCAAACACAACAGAATGTAAGACTGCATGAACTTTCTTGATGCAGTGGATCTCTTCATCTTTGTGGCTAATGTTGTAAAGGCATATGTCTTGGGGAGGCAGAAGGCCACCCTTCTCACTGCTCACTATAAGACCTAGGCTGTTTTGGAAGAATATGAGTGCTGTTTCAGGAGTTTCAAATGTGTGAGATGAAGATTTTAATTTTATTGTGAGTTTAGTAGGATACTTCAAGTTAGAGGGTAAATCATTTTAAAACTCAGCTGTTTAACTAAAGCAAATGCCTTCTTTTTTGCACTAAAAAGACCATGGAGGAATATTGATATATCTGGTGCTGGCAGCCAGTTAGACAAAGTATTTTCCTTTTTCTGATTATGTTCAAGTCCTTTATTTATTTGAAAAGTTCAGTAAATGGAAAATAACTTGTGATGGTGACTGAGAAAGGTCTAGTGGGGCTTTAGTATGTCATAGATCCATTTATTACTGATAGCTGGAGGCAGGAGGAACAGATATGTTGGCAGACTAGCCTCAAAACAGCAAATCATTTTAATCTCTTTCAGACCTTTTTGACACATTTTAGGTGAACATTTCTTTATTTATATTTTCTCTGTCATCAAATATCTGTGGCAAATCTTAAATTGTTTTCTAGTGGTCTCAAAGTGCTGTATGGGCATTTTGTGGTTTTGAAACCTGAAGGTCAGGGTAGATGACAGAAATGTTTTTTTTTTTTTGGCTGCCAGAGTATCTATATCTGCCTTAACTGATACAGCAGTATTTTAATACAGAGTGTATCAATCACAGTTTATGAGACCAAATTCATCAAATTGTCCTTTGTACAACATACTGATTAGCCATATTTTGGACTTGTGTTTCAGGTCCTTGCTACATAACCAAAATCAGCTTACCAGATTGACTGAAATGATAATTAATTAATGGCTTCCTTTGACTGCAACAGTTGCCATAGGACATGCTGCCATTACTTGTCAGATTTTTGCTTCAATCCCTCTTTTTATCATTGAGTATATTGGGCTAATAATAAAGCTATAAATACAGGATAGAAACTGCTGAATACACTCCTGAATATTAGAGCCCAGTGGCCCAATCCCCTTGTCAGAGAAGAGATTTTCTATTTGCAACGTTAGTTCAGCTGTGGCGACCCCTAAACGGGATAAGCTGAAAGACACAACAACATATACAAATGAATGTACATTTATGTAGGGCTAGTCAGTCTCAGAACTCATCCCTAGCTGTCAGTATATATATATATATATATATATATATATATATATATATATATATATATATATATATATATATATATATATATATATAGATATATATATATATATATATATATATATATATATATATAGGACTCTAGTCCCCCTCCTTGCCACATATTTTCAGACTCTCTGTATTTTAGTATCTCCCATCCATGCACTGTTTACCCCCGATGAAATTTGGCAGGTCAGGCTTCTCAGTCTCCAGCATCATCTCCCAGCTTACTTTTTGGGTTCCCCAGGCATTCTCAGGCAAACTAAGAGATACAGTCCCTCCAACATGTCTTGTGTCTGCTGCAGTTCCCACTCCCAGTAAAACCATCACAGGTGACCCCATTTAAAAAAAGCAGTCATTGTACTGTGAGACCCTTCTTTACTGACAAGATTATGGCCAGGTAGCCTGCAAAGAAGCCTAGTTTCTGACTCCTTTATCTGCAATCTCATAATTTCAATCATAACCTAAAAGTTGTATTCAAATATGAGGTGACAAAATAGACTGATTGGCAAATGAAAAGCTTTATAATATTATTCGGTTCCCATTTCACCACTGCAATTTGGCACAATGACTACAGTATTTTCACTACTGAACTCATCCATTAGGCAATCTCCTGATATACACTATGTCTGCTCATGAGCCACACACCACATTCTTAGAGGAGACACCAATGAAATCCAGCTAGTACTTTTCAAACTCCTGTATAGTCTCTGACTTGTTCCCTGTAATACTTACACTTCACTGTGGGACATTCTGATGAGTGACTTTTTATGGTGGATTAGAGGTTGTCATCTGTCTATCTGCAATTAGTTATACTGTATGAGACAGCTGTGCATTTGCACTGGGTTTCTGCACTTCTCTCAATGTAGTGTGACTGTGAAGTCGATGTATATAATTTAGGGTATTTTGGAGGTGATGGAAAAAGTACTCCCCCATGTGTTTTTATGTTTGGCAGGTTATATTTTTCTGAGTCTATTGACTACCTGCTGAACATATGGAACCCCCTTATTCCCTGGCACTGATTTTGCATTTCATGCCCCAACAGCCAGTTTCATTCAGTGCAGTGGTGCAGCAATTAACATTGTCACCTCACAGAAAGAGGTTCTCCGGTTTCATTCTCAGCTGGGGAGTCTGCATGTCCTCCTTGCATTCACATGGGTTTCCTCCAGGTAATCTGGTTTCTTCACATATTCCAAAGACATGCATCTGGAGCATTTCTCCCTGCACCTCTGCTGGAAATAGGCTCTGTCTTAGTTGGACTTTCCTGGTCAACAAATGTTAAATAAAAATAAAATTCCCATGGTCCATTCCATTGTACTAAAGTACAAACTAATGATGCATCTTATGTCAGTGTAAACAGTTACTGCCCAACTATTAGTTGTCCTGGATGTGTCTATTGTGACAGTCAGGGGGGAGTGTATTTAGCCACCAGTATCTCCTGTACATAATTTTATGTTGGTAAGACTAAAAGAAAATTAAAAGACAGAATATGTGAGCACATAAGAGACATTAAAAAATGGAAAACCATAAATGCTTTATATAGATACTCATTAGTTTGTGCAGTTTTAATACATTTCTTTTTACCATTATAGACAGAGTAATTCTAAACCCTAGAGGTGGTGACATCAAAAATATCCTAGAATACAAAGAGTTATGCTAGCACATTAGGTTAAATGCCAGCCAGCCACCAGGGTTGAATGATAACCTTTCTTTAAAAAGTGTTTTAAAAATGAGATCTTTTAATATTTGAAACAGATTTCTTAGGTGCTGCATTTTTTTAAAGTTTCATTTTGATTATTTTTTGGAATTATTATTATTATAATATTTATTTGAGCTTTTAACATGTCTTAGCAACAGTTCTTATGCTAATGACTTTCATTAATTATTCAATTAATTATTCAAACATGTTGTAAGTTGACTTGCTTAATATTCATTTCATATGCTCTGTGATTGGTGTTTTCAAAATAGCCATCTTACCTCATTATTCGATTTTGCTCTGATGAAGTCCTGTGTCTAAGTTATGTAAGGGATGAAAGCACTTAGTAATAAAGTGGATTGTCTGACAGTTTGTTTCCATCTGTTTTTTGCTGCTTGCCCTGGTTCTTAGTCCAGTCCATTGTAATGTATCCTGTTTGCTACTTGATTGGCATTGCACTTGTCTTCTTTTTATCTTTAATTAGTTGCAGCACAACACATGGCTGGGAATCAGGTATTACTGTTCCTAACTTTTGGTGATATCCCCCATGATCTGTGTCTTAATTATTTTTTGCAACTTAAACCAATAACATTGAAATTATTTCTGTAATTTGTCCACTCTCTGGATCCATTACTGCCCTCCCCTATATCTTAATTATTTTATTGCAGTTTTCATCACTGATTTTTGAACAAATTTCTGGTATCTATGTTAATTTGGCTAAGTGTTTTTAACAGCTGTGCAAGATGCTACTAATATTGCTGTTATATTACCTTTCACATCTTTTTATCACATAGTACACTTACCATTGCTATGAACAATAATTTAATGTTGTTTTGAATGATGTAGTCACCTCACTAATCTGAATATCATATATTGACCTCTTTGGGCTCATTCATATGTGTCAGCATAACATTGCAATAATGAAAGAAAAATAAAAGAATGATAGGAAAACATTAAATGAATGATGCTGTCCCTTACCTGTGCTATCGGAAAGTAATCCAGGTCTAACATAATACTTCATTCCTTAATATTTAGTCTTTTTTGTATTTTATTTGGCTTGTCCCTTCCTTTTTTTGGACCATCCTCTCTGCTCCCTTCTTTCATTCCTCCTCCCTGGCTTTGTTTGCCGTTTTTTTAAAATGCTAATCATCTGTCAATTGTCATTACCTTAAATGTAGATTCAGTCTTGTGTTGTCTTTCTTGTGCCAGATTCAACAAGGTCAGCAATTACATAGCATAATGGCCACTGTCCCACATCTTGAATTTAACCACAAAGCCAACCAAATGGTGTTCTGTAGATTATGGAACCTAGCAAGATGTTGTCAAAACACTGCATTCCATTTTTTTCTCTCACTTCAAAGTATGAAGCAATCTACACAGTTTTCCTGCTTTGGTATCCTTGTTTATAGTCCACCATTCCTCTCTATAAAGATAATTTCTTCTGCAATGTTTTGGTTAGTCCAGCTATGAAAACTTAATTTGTTAAGGCTGTGCTTCAATCCACACTTTTGCAACTGGAAAATATGAACTATTCATAACAGTGCTAATCATCTGTATATTTCAGCTGTCAAGCAGAGGGACAATCAGTAATTTATGGTACTAATGGTGGCACTGAATGCTTCTATATTACAAGATCAAATGCTTAGGTGATCAAACACCCAAACATCGAACTTGTAATATCAAACTCAAAAATGTTGAACGGCACAGGAAAACATGTCAGTTGGCCATGGGGAAAAAAATAACCTTACACCCAAACCAAGTGGGGGGCTTTACCTCCTGACGTGGGCCCCCACACCCCCATAACTAAACATACCAACTCTGAGATCACTCTACAGTAGACAAAATGGCAAAATCCGTTGCACAGCCAAGGGAAATCTTTCCCTGGGTTAAATCGGCCATTCTCTGTTTTCTGCTTTCAATATTACAAGTTCGATGTTTAGGTGTTCGATCACCTAAGCATTCGATCTTGTAATATAGACCCCACTGAATATTATCTCTCTTATGCCAATGTTTTTCTTTCCATTTCAAAGTAGTATTTTGGCTATTTTCAATACAAAAAATGAGTCATGCTAGCTTTTTTTCTTCCTGAGAAAGCTTTTTACCAATTTTTGGATTATTCAATCTTATCCAACAACAGAAACAGAAATATTTGTGCACCTTCTTAAAATTTAGGGAAAAGAGGTGGAAAACTAACAATACTGAAGAAGGAAACCTTAAATATTTTATTTATTGACTCACTGGTAAATTCATCTGGTTTTCTAGCTACTAACAAGTGCTTACTAAATGGTCAAATATTTATCCTGGTCACTCTTTTGCTTTCGGGCAGCCATGGTAACCAAAGAAACAATATCTTTACAAAGCAAAATCTTGCCTTTTTCTTAGGTCCCATTGATTATAGGTATAGACTTTAGCTGCATAACTCGATTAACTGATTCAAGTGCTACATTTCAGTTACTAATAATGGACACAGATTACAAACTACAGCGTAACAAACTGTAGCACAGACACTATTTAGGGGAGCACAATAAAAAGAAGTAGAGAGCTAGGTTTTATATGTCTACAAACAGAGGTTCCGGTGATACCTTCCTAATCTAGTCATGTCACCACTCCTCACAGTTAAGAATAAAAGATGATAGCCCATAACCTTCAATTGGAAAGCTCTCCCTTATTTTTTTTTTACTTTTGCCTCTTCTGTCTATTGATCATCAGCCCCTTCCATGGTCATTCAGCCCATTTGTTCTTCATCATTAGGGTGAGAATAGGCCATGGCAGGCAATCAGGGGCAGTACAAGTTTTTTTCTTTGATTTCCCCCTCTCTAATCCATGCACTTAAACAGGTATATGTGTGGGACTTGTAATGGGATGGCAACAGATGATTTCCTGTCCCTTCCACGAGGGTGTTCCCTCAGACATCCCTGTCCCACCCCGCAGAGCCACAAGTAGTTAACTTCCCATTCTCCACTAGGCAGTTAGTATTTCTTAGTATTTCCTCAAGTGTAATTAAGCCCTCCATCTCTCTCCTTCACTGCTTGGTTCCTCCAGTGCTGAGGCTACTAGTCAAACCCTAAATAGCCTGGGATGCAGGCAGGAATATGTCCCCTGTACCACTCAACCAAGGCCTTATTTTTATAAATATAGTTAGAACTCTTGTATTCATAAACAAATGAATTTTTTTTTTACATTTCATTATTAGAGTCAGAAGCAACCAGATCCCCCAAATGTGCTCAAAGATATAAAGAAAAGAATGAGTAACAACTATAATCAGTCCGTAATAGGAGTAACTGGAGCATCAGTCTTGTTTGGATTTAGCATTTTATGGGTCCCAAAGATAAATGAAAATTTACAAAACATGTATCCAATACATTAAAATAAAGTACAGATCATCATGGATCACAAAACAGTCACCATCTTAGAGAAAGTAAAGCCTCAGTTCTATTCCATGTCACCACGAGCACATAAAAGTAGAATAGAAGGAACATAATGAAACCTCAAACCCTTTGGTATTATTTAAGGGGCACGTACTATAGGATTACCAAATATTCAGATTCTAACAATAACAGAATACTAGCTCAAGTGCAGTCATAGCAAGTTGCATAGGTCCTTGGCAGCTCAGCAATACAGCAGTAATGTTGCACCATTTTTTATATCCTTAAAGATAAAAAGACAGAGGGATGGATTCATGAACAGCCGAGTTCAATGCTGCTGTCATATTGTATTCATTAAACAGCTCTACATGTCATGTAGAGCTGCCAAAGAAAGGTAAACAGCACAATAAGCTAATGAAAGCATAATCAGCTGAATTACTTGCTAATGAACCAATCCAATATGGCAGAGCCATTCAGGAAGGTATAAATAACCATGTAGAGATGTTGTAGCCCTTGCTATGGGCACTAAAACCTATTGGAATACACCCACCATCACACTTAGAAAAAAAAACAATGTTTGGGGCTGCTGCAGCATTTTTGCATGTGTATGCGCAACAGGCTCAAAACTATGCTACTGATGCTGCACATTCATACCCATTTAGCATATCATGAACTGCATGCTAATGAAACAGTAGAGCGATACAAGGTTGATATTGAAAAACTAGAGGAAATCTGCAACCTCTAGTGCACCCACCTGAGACTTAGGGGAAATCGAGGAGAACTTATATCAGTGGAAACTAAGCTATGTGTAGCATTAAGGATATTAGCCACTGGTACATTTCAGAGGCCCACAGGTGATATACTAGGTTTGTCACAGCTATCAGCTTCCCGGATATCTCACCAATATCTAAATGTTATGCTACACCATGCAAGTGAGTGCATTTATTTTACACACACACACACACGCACACACACACACACACACACACACACACACACACACACACACACACACACACACACACACACACACACACACACCAGAGACAACAGCAAGACAATGCAGGAGTTATTTGCTGTAGCACATTTCCCTGAAGTCCTGAGGACCATAGACTGCACTCATATGAAATAATAGCCATACATGGTGAGCAGAGAAAGACATTCATCAACAGGAAGGGGTTCCACTCACTCAAATGACAGATTGTCTCCCCGAGGGATCATCCTCAATTTCTGTGGAGGCAACCCAACCAGTTATCATGACTTACACATATGGCACACCTCATGGTTTGCTAGGGATGATGTTCCACAAGGCCATATACTGGGTGATGTAAGTTATGCACTGGACACATGGCTCATGACACCTATCAGAAATGCACACACGCACAATGATGGAAGAAGGCTACAAAGATGTTCATGCTCAAACTAGAAGCAACATAGAGCATGAGTTTGGCATGCTGAAGTCATGGTTCTGCTGCCTAGACACATCAGGAAGTGCTCCGCAGTGGGTCTATGACTTTTCCTTGAAGGGGTATTCAGCGAATACCCATTCATCGAACAACTATTTATTGAAGCTGCACTTCATTGAATGGTGTTTTTTAACTAAGGCACACAAGCAGTTGGCCAACCAAGCAACTGCAAAAAAAACCCTAAACAATTTTAAATCATGCCAAGGTAGGGGGCTATGTCCCCCCACATCCCCCAATAAGAGGAGCTGTGCCCACCACCCTCAACTAAATATACCAACTCTGAGATTGCTCTAAAGTGGGGAAAATGGCAAATTCCAGACAGTGGCCAGCTGCTGGTTTGCCATAGTTAAAATCTGCCATTTGACGAAGAGTGGTTTTGATAAACAGTTGTTCGGCAAATGGGCATTCACTGAATATCCATTCGATAAAATGATATAGACCCCTGTACAGTATGACCGAGACACCTGCGCAGAAACTTTCACAGTTTGTTCCATGTTGCACAATATCATCCTGAGGAAGCAGCTGCAAAAGGGACAGGAAGAGCCAGGACTACAGATTCCTGGACCACAGGCAGTGCCAGCACTTCCTGTACATACAGATCCAGCTATAGAGGCAGCCAACAGATGTAGGCATGCACAATATACCCTTGCACTGGCTAAGAGGAAAGGATAGCACACACACTCTCACCAGCAAAGGAATACACATAACAACCCAAGCTCATGCAAATATTAAAAATGATGCCAGATGATGTTCATGAATATTACTTATCCATGTAATGTTTATGTAAGGATAGCATCAGATGAAGACAACTCCAAAGCACATGACTCATAACTGCAGTAATGTCAAGGTAAGTGTGAAACCTGTAGTATACGAACAAATGTGTTAAAAGATAAACTACCTACATACTGTCAGTCTTGTCCTTGCCACTCTGTACATCAGACATATATGCAACTGTAAGTCAAACCTAAATGAACAAAGTCCATGGCATAGTTATTATCATTCTCACAGGATGGGGGGGTGCAGTAGGCCAAGGGTGACACCAAAGACATGTGGATGCCTGCCCTATCCCAGCAGATGTACCATCACTAACACTGCCTGGTCCAGCATGTCACTCATCTTATCCAATGAGTCACCCACACGGTTGAGGCAGTCACACAATAGCAAATGATAACACAACTCTGTGATGTAACTATGCTAACATGGACAGCACAGCAAGAACTGCCATATGTGCAGTATAGTAGTACTGATATTTTTAAAATTGCATATATTGCAAAATTCATTTTTTCCATTCCATATTGAAATAAATTCAAAATATACTCATGTAAGCAATCTGTGTAGAGGACACACAACATATGAAACAGTGCAATGATTTGTAGAACAATGTTCTCAAGGTAACTATCTTTATCCAGACTCTGTCTTTATCCAGTCATTCTTTCCTTCCACTTCCACAGATACACCATTACCTTTCTATAGTGTGGATTCAGCCCCACTGTGAAGATGCAAATGAGTCGTTACATCATTAGCATTTCTGAATACCAAAAAAAGGGAAGTACATGCCCTAAAACTGCAGAGAGGAGCAATAACAATTGTTAGTTGCTAATGGCTTGCAACTGGTTTTGATTGCTCTGACTACAACAAGCAATATTGAAGCAACTGTTTTCTCTGAAGTGTTTGTATCATGCAGAGTAGACTTACAATAGAAAGGCGAAAACACCTTTAGAGCTATGAGAAAAAAATAACAACACTGATATCATTGTACTAAGAGTACACTGTCCATCTTGTGCTTAAAATGTGTCTGAAATGTTGATTACACATTGAAACAAAGATGCATATAAATGGCCATGACATTGCATTTGTGTACTTAAGATAAGAGGAGAGGAAGATGCTCAGAAAATAAAGAAAAAGGTAGATGACTGTTGGTAACCTGGCATTAAAATGGTGTGGACTATTATTGGTAAACTATTGGCCAATATGACAATGATCTAGACATGTTCATACAAATATGAATGTAACAGTTTTCTAGTCCTATGCTGGTGGCAATGAAGGATAAGAAACACGTGTGTGTGTGTGTGTGTGTGTGTGTGTGTGTGTGTGTGTGTGTGTGTGTGTGTGTGTGTGTGTGTGTGTGTGTTGTTATTGCACTGAGTTGTACCACACACATATCTGGGAAACTCCACAGTCCTGCCTGTCCATTTGTATTCTCCTGTAGTTGTTGCTACTAATAATGATCTCTGTTTTTGTGTGTGTTCCTTATTTGCACCCATTTTGGCAGCGTTGCAAAGCAGTAATGAGACTCCACTGTCCGAGGTACAAACTGGCAAATTTAATTTTAATTGCCTGCAGTAGTGCATTTCACATTGGCACAGATGTGCTTTTCTACAGCACTCTGAACAGCATTGTAGTATACGGGTTAAATGCAATGATTTTAAAGAAACACAAAAGAATATTTAGAGTTTGAAGCCACATGCTGTTTGGAATGTTTGCAGCAGATGTGACAATGCAGCTTGTGATTTTTTGTTTGGAATATAAATTGTTATATATGTTCTTCTGCCTTTGTAATTTTAGCACTGCTTAGCAGATTGCAAACAGAACTCAGTTGATAGAACCAGTGAACAATTTCAGTTCAGTAATCTTCAGTAGCAAAACATGTTTGCCTCTGATGCACAGTATATCTAAAGAATGAATGAGTGATGTGGAAATTTTGTATACCTGTTTTGGTGGCAGAAGCTGTAATTACAATGACTTTGGCCGCTTAAGCCAGTTTCTCTGGGGTTCAAATCGATACAGTGTGAAAGGACCGCAGAAATGATTATTTCCGATATAGGAATTACTTTCATCATAACTTCATATACTCTATTTTCCTGTTTCTTGCTTTGTGCATCTGCCTTGCTGCTGATCATCTCGCAAACATGCTTACCTGCTTAAGGAAGAAAGTGATGTATGGCCATCAACACTGTGGACACAACTGTGTGGAGAAAATCCACCAGCTGTGCAACCATCTCTGTGGAAAAAGGTGTAAGTGCAGTGCATTTATAGATAGACCACAAGTGATCCAGGGTTCAAATCCAAATAAAACATGTGTTTACAAAGCTTGTCAGAATGCAATTTCTTTCAACACTTTGACTAAGAAGGTAACACTACATACAAATGACTATTACAATTATGTTTATTGCAATAAATGTCTCATTAATGCTGTCATAAATCAATATCTGTAAGTAGCAGATGCCATTACTGATGTACTTGTGAAACACAGTTGAAGGTGTTTGTGATTGTTTAAGCAGGATTAATTACTTTATTTTTGTTTATTTTACATTTGTTTACCAGGATAGTCTGACAGAGATAGTACCCATTTACAGTGGAGGCCTGGGGAGAAAAGCTCCACAAACATGGTAACATTATTGTTATACAAACAGTAAAATACAGTTCTTTGGATTATACAGATAAATCTAACATACAGCAAGATTCCATGGATTCCAACAAATTTATTTGGTTAGAAGTGAATTAGCTAGGATAGTTAAGTGGATAGAAGTAGTTGTTTCGTGAAGTATAGAAAAGAATAGAGAAGTCTGATGTGAGTTAGAGGTAGGTAATGAAAGACTTTGAGAGTTACAGAGAAGGGAGATAGAAAGTAATTTAGCACATTAACTAGCCTGGGCTATTACATGAGCATAGACAGGAGTTTTTTAAATGTGTTCTGAGAAGTTTTTTGAATTGCATTGGGTCATTGGTGAGTCTGTTAGAGTGTGGGAGAGTGTTCCAACTTTTTGCCACATAATGTGAATATAGAGAGTCACCTGCAGGGTTT
The DNA here is from genome assembly GCF_019279795.1 of Protopterus annectens. Classification (NCBI taxonomy): domain Eukaryota; kingdom Metazoa; phylum Chordata; order Ceratodontiformes; family Protopteridae; genus Protopterus; species Protopterus annectens. The sequence goes on from NC_056725.1 coordinate 1,087,223,947, forward strand.
GATGATTTGATTATCTGTAATAATGACTTGTTTGTTGAGGGAAGTGTATGTTTGTTAGAGTAGAGTTGAAGTAAGTCACTGAGGAATGGGATGTTATCAGGTTGATAAATTAATTTGTGCGCCATGGCTAGATGATTATAGGCTAAGAGGTGTGGAAGCTGTAGCCAAGAGAGTTTTTTAATGAATGACAATGGTGTGTTGTGTGTTTGGAATCAGTGACAAATTTACAAATTTTGTTGTAACAGGTCTCTAGCTTATTTAAAGCTGTTTTTTTAAGGATAGTGAGGATTAGACAGGTATACAGGAGTGTGGACAGGAGATGGGTTCTAGCTATGGCTATTCTAGAGGTATCAGGAATGTTTTGTTTCTGTATAGGCTTCCCATTCTTCGTGATTGCTTGTGATATATGTACATCGAATCTGAGTTTGTTGTCCATTATGACTCCCAAAAGTTTTGTTTGTAAATCGGGGCAGATGTTGGTATTATTACTATGGGTGATATAGAAGGGGGGGGGGGCTGATGGTCTAGAGGGATGAAAGATCATGAGTTTGGTTTTACTGAGATTAAGTATAAGCTATGAGTTGTTTAGGCAAGTTTCAGTTTTTGTAAAGGCCTTTTGGGTATTGTCCTGGAGGTGTTGCATGGTGGTTACGGTACAAATAAGGGTGGAATCATCTGCGTTTTGAATGATGGTCGTTACGGGTGAAGCCTTATGAAGATTGTTTTTAAATATGCTGAAAGGGAGAGGACCTAGGATAGATGCCTGTGGGACTCTTAGTGTGACTGGAAGTAGGGGGAGAGGTGTTGCAGCCATCTAACTGCTTAATGATGATGTCCTGACTAGTAACTTTCAAACCAGGAGACAGAAGAAAGACTAATATTTTGGTTGGTAAGAGCGGTCAACAGCTTAGGATTGGAAACAGTATCGAAGGCCTTAGACATTTCGAGAAAAACTGATGAGACTATTTTACCTTCATGTCTATATTGATTAATGGTGTTTGTGAAACAAAGGAGAGCAGTAGTAGTACTATGATAGGGTCTGAAACCATGTTGTGAATTGGACAGAAGGGTTTTTGCTGTCAGATGTTGGAGAAGTTGGGAGTGAGTATACCTTTCAAGTAACTTGGACAGGAGTGATAGGATAGCTCTGGGTGTATAATTAGTGATTTCAGTAGAAATTCCACCTTTATATAGGGGAGTGATGTAAGAGCTTTTCCAGATGGTTGGGACATATTGTTCAGTGATTGATTAATAAGTATTGAAACTGGGAATGATATGGCTTCAGCTGCTAGTTTCAGGTGTTCTGCTGGGAGATTATCTGCTGCTAATGATGCTGGTTTCATTTCTAAGGAGTTTTTCTATTGTGCTTGTGGGGACTGGCTGAAGTTAGAATGTGTCTTTGTTAATGTTTTTTGCTGTGGGTGTTGATGACTGGGTGGATTGGTTGTTGTTGCTGGTTAGAGCCAGAATGCTTTTGACAAAGAATTTATTAAATTGTTCTGTAATAGTGTTTGTAGTGGCTGGCAAATTAGGAGGGGGGTGAAGTTTGACCAAGATTAAGTATTGTGTTGATTGTGCTCCAGAATTTTGCGGGGTTTCTTTGGTGTTTCCATTGAAGGTTTGTGTAGTAGTTTTGTGTGTCTAGCTTAGTGTGATATTTGACGTTGTTCCTCATTTGTTGGTATGCTAAGCAGTTTGGCTGGGATTTGATAGTGACCCATGTTTCCAGGTTTTGTCTCTTTGCTTTAAAAGAGTTTGTTTCTTTAGTTAACGAAGGGGTGAGTTTTGTTCTGACTCGGACTGTTCTCGGAGGTGCTAGTCTGTCAAGAATGATAAGAAAGGTTTCATTAAATAGCTTAACTGCATCATCTGGGGTAAGTATTTAAGGGGGGTCCAATTTATATTTTTTAAATTATGTATTAGATCCTGAGGATTAAAGCTTTTCTTATTGTGAATTTGACAGTAAGGTGATATGTTTGGTAGTGCTGGCATGTTTCCTAAGGAGGTTGGTTGGTAGATGGTCACTTAGATTATCAGGTAGACAGCCAATTATTTGGTAGAGATGAGTTCTTTTGAGCAGGGCTTGTCAAGAATAGAATGATAATCTGATTTTTATCTATTCTTGTTGGGTATTTGATAAGTTGGATAAAGCCATAGAGATTTATATGGTTAGCTGGGTTTTGTAAGTCACAGGTTGCCCAATCTATGTTAAAATCACTCATGATGATCATTTCCTGGGTGATGATGCTTGAAATATGCTGTAGGATATGCTCTGTTATGGGCATATTATTGCCTGGTGGAATGTAAGTGGCAATAATGCTGATATATTTGTTCTAGCTAAGTTGTAGTTTGGTTAGAAGGATTTCTAACTCTACATTATTTATATTTGGTATGTTGAAGTTTATCGATTGTAGTGAGAGGGAGTTCTTAAAAAGTATTGCTACTCCTCCTCCTCTCTTCTCCTTTCTGTCCACCCTGATTATGTTGTAACCTGGAGGGGTGATTTCATTGTCTAGGATATGTGGTTTTAACTAGGTTTCAGTTAAAATAGCTATATCAGGTTGGTAGAGGGAGAGGGTGGCATGGAGTTTGAGGACTTTGTTGACAATACCTCTAAGGTTTAGATTTAGAAGGAGTAGGTCTCAGCTTTTATGAGATATGTTGAGTACATTCTGTAACTGAGGGATGGATGGTAGGGAATTGTTGGGGCCTAGGTTTGGATGAATATCCCCACTTATTTTTAGCTTAGTAGTTATGTATATCAGTGTCTGGAAAAAAATAGATATTTGTTTGTGGAATTTATAGGAGACACTTTTTGGAGGTTGTCTAATTTGGGGTGACTTATGTAGTATTAAATCAGTAGAATTTGTTTATAGAATGGCTGGTGATATTTGAATGTGGGTGGTGTGTGTGAGGGGGCAGTAGTTGGGTGTGATCTTATGATAGAGATAGGGTGTGGTTATTTGTTTATGTTAGTTTGTTAAGCTGGTTAAAATTGTGAAGAATATAAGTATTAATAAATGGAGTGTCAGCATTTTAGTTAACCTGGTTGGCTTTGGGGTGGCTTAGTCTATCATGTCTATAGGTAGTAGTTAGATATTATCTGGGGTGGTATGTTTGGTTACTAGTTTAAATAGTTGGTGGGTAGCAGTGTGTAGGTATGCCTGAAATAGTTTATTGGACATAGTGTTGGGGAATAAGTGGAAGTTTAACCAACATTTAATCAATATTTAAATAACATTTTAATATTTAAATAATATTAGGGTTTACATTTATATTGTAAATTATTTTTGAATCGCTTTGTCTTTAAGCCATTGCCTGTTACTAACACATGATGTTATGTAACAGTTTTTAAATTCAGCTGTTACTGTGTAGCCGCTGTTTGTTTTCTGAAGAAGTTACTTTATTTAGAGTGACGAAAACATGAAAGTTTTTATATTAAACTGTTTCTACGTTAAATAATTTTGTCCGAGGTTGCTGCATAGTATACATCTGTAGCTGTTGGTTTTCCTGCTTCTTTTCATTTGGATAAGTGGAAGGGCCTAATGATTGGATAGAGAGTATGGTGGGTGTGGCCTCATTAGGGCTAAATGTTGTGTATCAGGGTTTGTGGGAATGGGGGCACGGTAGGAAAGAGAAGTGAGCCTGAGAGCAGTGAAGTTGAATGGACTGGGTTGGGCCAATGTCTGGAGTATGTAATATGGAGAAAATGTAAGTAAAAACAATCTATTAAGGCAGAAAAAGGCTTCAGTAAGAGCATGATCTGCTTTACTGTGTTAATGGTCTGTTGGGTGGTAATTCGGCTATATGGGTATCTTAGGGCTATTAACAGTGTTCACCTTAATAACAACAGTATTTGTTCAAAAGTTGAATATTGGTGTACTGCACAGGGACTTATTACACAAAAAGACTTAAGTATTGCAGGACTGGTTTGGATATGGGGTGAGGGGCTACAACCCAGCTGCTGTCCTGTATGGTGTGCTCTCCAGGGGTCTGGTTTAATGAAAATAAATAGCAAAGACATGCAAAGTATAGCAGTTTGCTGCTTGCAGATATTGTGACTCTGAGAGCACTTAGCCTGTGAAGGAAGAACTGGAGGTTGAAATGCAGAAAACATTTGTTGTTAGCTTCTAATTAGGGATAGGTGTCTAAAACAGAAGATGATGCCCAAATGAGGGATAGGGATGAAGAAAAGCAGTACCTTCCATTGGGTTAATAAAATTTAATATCACAGATTCAGTGACATTAAATTCATAACGCAGTGCTTTGCATAGAGTGAACAGGCTGTAACATCAATTATCCACTAGGTCATAGCTTCTTAACACAGTATAGCCATATCTCTGTTCAGAACATCTGTCACTACTCAATATTAAATAGGCAGGTCAGTTATATAATGTGCATTAACTTTGTTCAACAGCTAATCCTGTCTCAGCAGAATGCTCAGTACCTTGCATGCTTTAGAGTAGAAAGTATGGTTGAAAAACGCTTCTACATTAGATTAAAACTAATACAGGATAGGTCACATACCCATTAATGGAGTTTGTTTCCACTGGACATGTTATGTAGACTGGCTTATGAGTAACAGACTATTAGAGTTTACACTATGCAGCAAATTGCACATTGTTTGGATAATTTAGATAATGAAACAAAAGTGCACTCGTGTATCTATGATGGGCAGAATACCTAAGTTAAAATCATCTTCTCTCCTCACATAGCCCAGCTTTGTGTTTAGGACAGGATGTGTAGTGGACCATGTATGTATCATACCCCAACCTGTATAAATCAGCTCCTGAAATTCTATTAGTCTGACATACATTCACAGACACAAACAGTAATACTGCAACCTTTCATAGGAATGCATTTCACAGGACTTCCTAAAATCACACATAAACAGACCCATGTGGAGTAAATCTCCATTCACTCGGAATTCAGTTTATCTGCATTAAACATAGTTGAAAAAGAGTTCTTCAACAGCACCTTGATTGAAATTATGCATTTTTTTCTTCCTAACGTTTGATTTCCACATTGGTCAACTAACGTTTTACAGTGTGTAATTCCAGACAGTTATGTGCCAAGTCATACTATCTAAAATCTAAGACACAGAGGAAAACAAAGCAAGCCACTGAGTTTGTTATTGCTGACCATCTGAAAAAAGTGTGAATATGCTGAACATGATACATGGCAAATCTCGCTGCCATGTTTAAAACATTCTTTGCTGTTTGATAAAATAAAATACCTTCTGTGTGCTTACAAATGCCACTGTGTGCTTACCATCTCACAAATGCAGTTGGCATAGTTGTGCATGTTTGCTCACTAGCTGTTAAACATGTGGTTGGAATTTTCCACCAATTCAGAATTAGAGTTGCTGCTTGCCTTCTGCAGGCATGACTGGTGTGGGAGATGATGGTGCTAAATTTAGAGCACAAATGTGGTGTGTTGAGTCCATTATTTTTGTGGCACTCTTCATGAAGCACTATAGCTGTAAGCTGCTGCAGGGGGACTGTACTGGGTGTCAGTATAAGACTGAAACCAAGGCTGTCTCCAGTGAAACTGGCATACCACACACTGGAGAGAATTGTCATCACCGCCACTATAGTGACTTGAAACGGCACAAGAAGGACCTCCTTAGGTGATGGGAGGATGAGTTTAGGACTGCTGACATCTCACAATTTTAAAAGTATACTGACCTATCTAAATTAAATTATACAGAATAAAGTACCCAGCCAAGAATGTTATTCAATATGCTTTCATTTCTGTTTTTGTCTTCTTCTGTTTTGTACAGCTACTGAAGATATTGTAGCAAACTATGAGGTACACCAAGAGAGGTTAGCTCACCACAGAGAGGTATGGGATTATGTCTGAGATGACCTGCAGGTATTCTGGAAAACAGGTATGATTCAGGTTAAAAGTGCTTGGTGGTGGTGTGGTGGTAGATGTTTTGTAATTTTTGTGTGTGTGTGTGTGTGTGTGATTTAGTAAATGGCTCCATGTAGGCTAGGAATGGGGTTAAGGAAGGCTGAAATTCTCTGGTGTAAACTATGAGCAAGGTTAAGAAAGACTGGAATTAGGGGAGAGTCAAAATCTTTAGAAGGCATGGCAGCAAGGCATGGGCAGGCAATTGGGAATGAGTGCTTAAGGCTGCTTTAGCTTATTTGGATCCCCACTCGTGTTTGATATTTCAATGAGGATGTTCTCTGCAGTTGGTTTTGTTGGTGGTTTTGGGATGGTTTCCATAGCAGTGGTCATTTTTCCATTATTTATATCATTCACCTTCAGATTGGTGCTGCCTCATGCATATGGTATGTCTGCTTGGGTCTGTGTGATGCCATTATAAGGGTTTTTTTCTGTAATTCGCTTTGTTGGTGGTTTCTGGTTAGTTGGTGACAGTTGCCTCATTTTTTTTTTAATTTTTGTGTCATGGTCCATTATCTATTGCAGTTTGAGCTTTTCACTCTGTTTCAGTGGCCCTGGCTTGTAGTTTGCTTTAAGGTGTGCCATTTCATGGGCTTTGGGCATCAGTTTATTGCTGCACATGCACATTAGTTGCATGTGTAATTACTGGTGGCAGCTTTCACTTCAGGTCCATGGCGCATAACTGTCAGGGAGTTGTGACAGCTAGAAATGTGGGGTAAAACAAATCATAAAAAATAAAGGACTGTGCTTGCTCCTATCAGAGGGTGGGATGTTGGCATAATGGTTATGGTGTTTACGTCGCATGTGAAAGGGATAGGGTTTGATTTTAAAATGGTCCCCAAAGCAACTAGTCTCGTTTACCTATATATAAATACAGTTCTGTGATTTTCAGCATCTAAGTGTATTTACTGATGTGTCTGCTGTAGTCCAGGGTGATGTAGCATCTTTATGTTGTGTGGTCCAGTGCGGTGTGTTATTCCTCGGTGAAGGTGTAAGGAAGCACAGGAAAATAAAATCTAGGCTCGTAATCAATAATATTTAATCAAGAAAATGGTATGGGTTATGGAAGCAGGAACACATGCATAGGGGCCAGACTTGCACAAGCAGAAGTTTTCCCCCCTCACTGTCAAGAAAGAATATAGTCCATATTTTAGTTGTACCTCTCAGCTCTCACCAACGTCGGGTCAGATTATAGCTTGCCCATGTTAATACTTTCTAAAACCAGTGACTTTTAGAGAAACTGTGGTGAATTACACTTAACTAATGATAATCATGATGCAGGGTTTAATTCTCACATGGAGTAGTTGTCTAAGCCTTTATGGTATGAAAAACAACAATTTCCGATGAGATGAGTTGCATCTCAGCTAAACGGTGCATAAGGACAATCTAGTTATTTTCCTGCTCCTTTAGCAATTTACAGCCACTGCAGTATTTTCTTTTTTGGAAAGAAAGGGGAAGGAAAGACGAAGAAGAAAAAAGGAGGGAGGCACAGTGCATACATGTGTTTGTTACTAGGCTGATCATATTTTCTTTTGTTTTCTCGATTGTAGGTGGTGAGATGGCAGATGTTCTGATGTTGCTGCAGAGATGGGCAGACATTGGTGTGCAGGCGGAGGACCTGTTTTGTGAGCTGCCAGGCTGTGAGACTTTGGTGCCAGTGGATCAGGATGGTCACAGATGAAACAGAAGGCAACCAGAAAAGGGTAAGCAGGTGAACAGAGGAAGAGAACACATCAGTCACAGTCAAAAAGTGTTGGCAATGGAGACGTCCACCATGGACACATCGGATGTTGTTCCTGCAGGTAATGATGTGTTGGTTGCAGGTTCAGTAATATGTTAGACATAAGAAGAGGGGATCTTAGCCAGAATGAAGTTTGTGGAAGGTTGAGTCAGGAGATGGGGCACTTTGCTGATGTTTTTGGGGACCAGTAGTGTCTAGGTGAAGATGGGCATTTCCTCAAAGAGCAGGTTTCTGGGTTGCACAGCCCAGACCTATTCAGAGGTAGTTTGGTATTGTCCATGGGGGGGGGGGGGCAGATTCTCATGTGCAGGAGGTGGAATCAGACTTTGGGTTTCAACCGGGTGATTGGTTGACTAAACAGGCATTAGGGCAGGGGAGTGGGACAGTATTCCTGACCCCTCATATACCAGTCGCATTCAAAGAAAAGGCATGGAAGGGGGACTACATTGATGTTTTTGACTTAATTGACATGGATGGTGTTCAGCATTTGCTGGAAGTGGAGACTGTGAATGGCAAAGATCTTCTGGCAACCTTAGCTGCTTTGGGGTAAAAAATAAGTAAGAAAACTGTGACCAAGAATGTGGGAGAATCGGGTGTTAGGTTTTGTGTACTATATAGCAGTTTGGCTGGAGAAGGATAGTAAGTTGGCCCTTCCACTTTTGGTGTATTTCTTGACTATTCAGGAGGCTCAGCAACTGTGGGCTGGCAATGCTTGGTTGTGTTATGATCAGAAGTTTCATAAGAGGAAGGTGGTTGATCAGTCCCTGCATTGGGAGGTGAGGCACCAGGATATCTGGCTAGCCACTGTGATGAATAGTTTCAGTGTGCTTAGCAAGGGGGTAAGGTGGGGGTAGAAGGGGTAGGGGTGTGTTGGGTTTTTAATGCAGGGAGATGATCATGGGAGGTATGTTGGTTTTTGCACACTTGTTCGAAGTTTGCAGGTATACACACAGCAGTACAGTATGGCCAGCAAGAAGGTAATGCATTCAATCAGACTTTTTTTCCTTCTGCTTCTAGTGTGTTAATGGCTTTTTTGCAGGGGTCCCAATGCATGCACTGAAGGGGGAACTTTCATCAGTAGAAAGGTTGGTGTGCTTTTCAGGGAGCAAGAAGGAGACCTGGGGACACATTCCTCCATTAAGGTGCAAGGGTTGTGGGGCATGCTACAGCATAATCCAGATGTATTAGTTAGGGAGGAGTTAATTGAGGGCCTGCCTGGGGGATTTTCCATTAAATCAATGGTGGCAGGGAATGGAACAGTGTATAAGAGCTTGAGATCAATATGTGGGAGGTAAGATATTTTGGAAGCTTTGGTGAAGAAGGAGCATCAGGATGGTAGGATACTAGGTTCTTTTGATAGACCCTCTTTTGTCAGTTTTAAGGTTTCACCATTAGGCTTGGTGCCTAAGAAGAGGTTAGGTGAATTTCACCTGATTCACAATTTGTCTTACCCCGAGGGAAACTCAGTAAATGATTTTATTTCAGGCCAGGAAGTTAAGGTGGGTTATGTGGAGTTGGATGACCTGGTGCAGGTCATGAGGGGGGTTAAAAACCCGTGTTTGTTGAAGATGGACATTGAATCAGTCTTTCGATTTTTATTGCCACGAGACAAGGATTGGCCTCTGCTGGGCATGATGGTTGGTAGCAAGTTGTATTTTGACAAGGCTATGCCAGTGGGGTATTACGTGGTTTGTGCAAGTTTTGAAAAATTTAGCACATCCTTACAGTGGATTTGGCAGCAGCAGGTGGACACTCAAAAGGGGGTGCACTATTTGGATGACTTCCTTCTGGTAGGTGAAGGGCATGAGGGAGCCTTTTAGGTATTTTGGAGTTTGCTGAGATGTGTGAAGTGTTGGGGGTCCCATTGGCTAAGCAGAAACTGGAAAGCCCAGCAAAATCATTAGATTTTCTGGAGTTATTGGTGACTGTGGAATGAGGATTGTTTTGTCTACCAAAGGAGAATATAAATCGTTTGGAAAAAAGGATAGCCTGGGTGATAGCTAGGGGTAAAGTGTGGGTTAGGGATGTTATGAAGCCTTTAGAAATTCTGAATTTTTCATACTGGGCTGTCCATCCAGATTGTACTTTTTGTAGGTCCATGGCTTTTCTGTTGTAAGGGGGAAAACCAAGCACCACTGGGTAAATTGACACAGGATGATTTAATGCTTTGGTTGTCATTTTTAGAGCAGTTGAATTGAGTTTCTTTTTGGAAGTCAGAGTATGTGAATCAATGGGACTTGCAGTTATTTAAAGATGCAGCTGGGGATATTGGTATGGAGGCATATTTTAGGAGTGACTGATTTGCAGCTCCATGGTCTATTGAATGGGAGGATGATTTGAAGAAGGATATTGGTTTTCTAGAGTTGATGCCAATTAGGGCTGCATCTGTGATTTGGCAAGAGCAGTTGAGGGGAAGAAGGGTTATAGTTAATTCAGATAATAGTGCTGTGTTTTGGGTTTTATGGGTGAAGATGGCTAAGTCTGAGAGGTTACTCTTAGTCTTGCGTAAGTGCGTTTTATAGAGTATGCTAATTAACTTTTCTTTTACAGGTGTGCATGTGTCAGGTGCTAGGAATGGGGTTGCTGACAGTTTGTCTTGCCTTCAGTTTTCCAGGTTTCAGTAATTAGCTCTAATGGCAGCAGAAGATCCAGAGGTAATGCCAGATGAGGTGTGAGAATTAGGTTGCAGTAACCAATAGGGTGGTGCAGCAGTCCTGGGCAGCGTCTGCCAGGAGGGCATACGGTAGGGTATTGTTTTAATTTGATAAATTTATTTTACAGCTGCCTGAGGAGGGGAGAGTTTGGTTGGAAGGATTGCTGTTTAGATATTTAGCTTGGGCTCATGGATGGGGTAGGGCAGTATAGTCAAAGTGGATTTGACTGTCATCAGTATATTTACTTGTGTGGCGAGGTTATGTAATTTCACTAAATCCTGGCCAGTTAGGCTTATGTTGAAAGGGTGGTGTAGAATGGATGGCATGAATAAGGATAAGTGTTGGCCAGTGACAAGGCAAGTTTTGAGAGTTTTATTATTGGGCCTAGTTTTGGTGAGTGAAGAGTCAGCTGATTATATCTCATGGGTTATGTTGAGTTTATGGATATATTTTGGGCCTTTTAGAGTGTCTGAGTTGCTGGAGTCATTGGTTTGGGAAGATGCCATGTTATTTCCTTGGGCAGTACACATTTGGTTGTGGAAATCTAAAAAAGATCAGGCTGGGAGAGGCACACAAATAGTTTTGGAGAAGGATAGGTGTAAACAGATGTGCCCAGTGATTTGGACTAGGAAATTCATAGCGTCTCATGGGGGAGTTCACATGACTTGGTTTTTTGTGCTAAGGGAGGAAGGTGATAACCGGTGGACAATTGATAAAGGTAATGAGAAAGGCACTCCATTGTATGAGTTTTGTGGGTGACAGGTTTTCCACCTATACATTTTGGATGGGTAGAGCTTCAAATTTAGCAAAAGGAGGTAGTCCAATTGAGGTAATTAGGACAGTGGACCACTGGTCATTGAATGCCTTTTTATCTTACATTAGATAGTCATGCTGAGTGTGGTTGCTAATTTTTTTTTTGGGTAACAACATTGTCATCCTAGGCCACTCATATGTTTACTGGGAAGTGAAGAGGGCTGCAGTTTGGACTAATGCTTCAGATTTGAGTTTGCATTGGTTTGGGTGGAGAATTAGATGTCATGGCCTTGGTAGAGGCCTCAGGTGGAACTGGCTTATGCAAGAGGCCACAGCTATTCAATTTCAGGGTCTTTCCGCAAGTTTTGGTGATACATTTGGCAGGTAATGACTGTGGCTTTAAAGAAGTTGTATCAAAGTTTGTGTGTGCTGTGGTCTGAGATAATGCCCCCTTTTGGATGCATGCAAATAACTTTATGGCAGTAGAGTGGGCACGGCGATTTGTGAATTTTAGGTTGGCGAAGCAGTTGGGGGCACTGGATATACAGATGATAAAGCACATGGAGTTTGCTGACAGGGATCCTATGTGGTTCAGAGAAAATGGGGTACAGCTGAATGATTTCAGCTTAGATTTGTTTAATTTGAATGTTGGTTTCTTTTTGGAGGATCTGGTGAAAGTTGGTAGTAGGTAAAAAGAACAGCCTGGGTCAGTCTGGTGGACAGAGAAGAGGGACATGCTTGTCCCTCTTCTGCTCCCCCTCTGGTTTTTGGTTTGGTGTAAGAATGTGTGGGGTGAAAGTGAGTGTTTGGAAGCTGCTTGAGGTTTAAGAATAAGTGAGCGGGGTGAATATGTTGCTTATTCAGGCAGGGTGAGTGGGGGTATTCTGCCCTGGTGAATGTTTAAAGAAGCTTTCTTGTGATTACTAAACAAATTGGATTGTTCCAGTAAAGAATAAAGTTATGATGCATTTAGTTATGTTTATGAAATCAATAAAAGGTCATCAAAGGTCCATGATGGTGTGTGGTCTCTTTATTGAATTGGAACATGACAAATGAGGTTTGGGCACAAACCGATTTGTCACAGGATATCTTCAAGGTTTGAGGATAGGTGAATAAGTGGGAAAGGGGAGTAGACTGGCTTAAGGGAGGGATTAAACAGGGATTGTAATTTTAGTTTCAGGTAATTTGGGTAAGAAAAGGTTAATTCTGAAGGAAGAAGGAAGGAAGTGAGGTAGGTGCAGGGTGGGGCTTAGAGTAATTTATGTGTGAATAGTTGGTATAGTGAGCACATTTTGGTGTGATATATTACCCACCTCTCCCCCCTCTTTTTTCTGGAATAAGGATTTTTGAATTCTGAATTTGTGGCATGATTAGGTGGAGAAGAGGGGCAGGCTTGCACCTCTTCTGTTCCCCCTCTGTTTTTTTGTTTGGTGTAAGGAAGTGTGGGTTGAAAGTGAATCTTTGGATGCTGCTTTCCCCTGTGGTGTTTTGATGGTTATAAGGATTTTGGGTTGAAAATGAGCTGTTGGATGTAGCTTGATGTTTAAGAATAAGTGAATGGGGTGATTGCACTGCTTATTCAAGCAGGGTGAGCTCAGGTATATGGACTTGATGATAGGTTAAAGAAGTTTTTTGTGATTAGTAAACCAATTGAAATGTTCCAATAAAAAATAAAGTTACGATGCATTTAGTTATATTTATGAACTCAATAACATTTCATCAAAAGTCCATGTTGATGTGTGGTCTCTTTATTGAAGTGGAAGGTAACAAATGATGAGAGAAAAAATATTACGAAAAGATAATATGGCAATAAGACCATTTTATAAAAATTGTACAGTGGTGGGTGATGTATAAGCTGAAGTATGGAAAGAAGAATTAGAAATAGAAGATGAAATATAAAGAAATTTTATGGAATTACGAGAGAGAGAGATAGAACAGGGAAACAAAAAGAAAAAAGGAAAATGGTGTTATATAGGCAACCGTTTTTTTTCTGAATGTTTAGCAATCAAAGTGTCCCTTTATTTAGGAAAAAAATAAAAAGGAGGGAAGGAAGGATGGATGCACTATCTTAGATGGCAGAGAAGACATAAAATATAAACAAGAAGATAGTGTGGAGGTGATAGAGAGTTTTGTAGAGAATATACATGAAAAAAGAAAAAATGGATGGGCAAAAAAGAATGGAAAGTAAAAGAATACTGAAAAAGTAAAGATTTTTTTTTTCAGAAAAAGATTAATATAAGAAATAGATAATGTTATACAAGAAGGTAAGTATATATCAGCAACAAAATTGGATGGTCTAAGTTACAACTATTATGGAGAATTGAATAAACATAAAAGTAATTTTTTTTTAAATATTATGAAAGGATGAAGGAAGGTATAATAGAAAAGATATAGGTGGTGGAGTAATAGCGTTTATATGGAAAAAGAATCAAAGAAAATATACGAAATATTGCAGACATATAACACTAGGGAATACTGCCTATTAAATATTTTTGAAAACACTTCAAAAAAGGGAGAAAACAAATTGAATGAGGCGGTAGGAGAATGGGTGAATGGTATAAAAAGAAGAGAGGTGAAAGAAACTAATTATAATGTAATAAGTAGTAGATATGATATGGAAAGAAAGTAAAGAAGTAAGATGGATAGCATGTGATACAGCTAAAGCCTTTGATAAAGTAAGCTATGAAGCAATGTGGTAGGTTTTAGAGACTTATGGTATATCACAAACAATATAAAAGTAAAAAAGAAATGTTATGGAAATTCAGGGATGCAAGTTATGATAAATGGAAGGATGGGAAAATGAGTATTATGGGATGAGTAAAACAGGGATGCCCAATGAGTATGTGCTTATTTGTATTAGTTAATGAATGAAGTAATACTGACATGTATTTATGAAATGATGAAAGCACAATCAGAGATGGAAGGAAATGTTATAACACTAATAGGTATGACAAATATGGAAGATTTTGTTCTAATAACAAAAATGAAGGGATGGATAAGTAAGGTTGTAATACAGATTTTAAAGCAGTTAAAAAGCTGATTTACAGTTAAACAAAATAAATTGTAAAATCTGGTGAGATAAAAAATAAAAAGAATATATTTCCCAAGAAAGAAATAAAGATGTTGGGAGCAACATTTTGTGAATATGAATGCGTTATAAGTGAAGAGAGAGATATTGGGTCAAATAAAATGTTAATATGGTAGAATATTTTTTATTTAACATTTCAGAAAAAAGACATATATGTAGAATATTTATGCATTAAGAAAAAGAAACATATTTAGGGGAATGTATGTTTCCTTATCAAATGGAAAAAGAGTTATTAGAGATTTGTTTAGCTTTATTTGGGGTCGAGTCTGAGCCTGGTAAGAAGAGCAATAATTTATAATAAAAAGGAAAAAATTGGTTTGAATTAAAAAAAAATCCAGAGGTGCATTTAACATTTAACATTTTTTTTGGTTAATGAGCAAGGTAAAAGTAAGACAAAATATAATGCTGGGTTACATGTTATGTGAAAAATATAAAACTGTATGAAAAATGGAAAAGAAAAGGTAGCAGAAGAGAAGAAAAACGATATGAGAAGTAAATAAAGTTATACCAATTAAAAGTATGTGAGGCTGGTGAAAAAAGAAAAAAAAATGGTATAGTGTGATTTTTTTTTATATATCTGTCCATAGCTATCTGTCTATCTATTGGTATAATCATGGAGGAAATTAAAAGAATATAAAAAAGGCAAAAATGCAAATGGAAAATATTTGAAAAATCATAATGCAGCAGAAGATTTTTTTTGTGGAGAAATTTATTAGACAAGTTTCCAGTGAAAGGGGATATGAAATATAAGGTGATGAAGGAAAGAAAAGGTGTTGAATGCAGTGAAGGACAGAGAACAAGGCATTATGTGTTGGACCGCAAAAAGAATAAAGAATTTTGGGAAAAGGTAAAAAAATGATTATAGACAGGAAAGATTTAAATGTATAAACATGAATATGATATTATATGGGAAGTATGATAAAGAAAAATAAATGTGATAATGATAAATGGGCTAAAGTAAAGTTTGTAACAAAATGGCTGCTATGGAAAAAAGATGAGAATTTGTTATATAACAAGAAAAATGGAAGAAGATGGTATTTTATCTAAAATAAGAAAATGGTTGCATAATAAATTGTGGGATTTGGAGGGTAAATATAAGAGAAAAATGAAATAAATAGAATTGGTTAAAGTTCTTTTGTGCTGATATCTTGCAAATAATTTTAAGTAATTTTTTAATAAGAGTGAAAACAATGTATTTAAAATGTTGGTACTTACGTATTGTTGCAACCAGATTTATGAAGACCCATAATTTGTTATGTTTGCAAGAAACCATGTCTGTTGACCTATCAAGGGGTGTGTAAACTGTTTAAGTATTATAGTGTCAGAAACTTCTGCACACAGGAAGAGGAATAACAGCAAAATTCCTCTTCCATGGTAGCGTCCCCTGCTGACCTACATACCTGACTGCTGCTTGTCTGTCTGTAGTCATTAATGTAACAACTCATACAAAGTCACCACATTCCCAGCCAGAGAAGGAGTCAGGACCATGGCTCGTTGACATAAACTGACACCCTTCTTTTGAACTCTCCTTTTGCAAGTATCTGATGAGTTATTACACACCCCTGGTTACAGTCCAGACTCTCATAAGGCATGTTATACTCGAAAGTACTGATTTAAAAGTGCCGTTCTGTTTGTGGAGGTTTACAGTCATCAGTTCCTCCACTTTACTCTGTAATGGTATTTACTTGCTGTGTGTGACACAGGACTTGCTAAAAGCTGTATACATACAACCCTATGCACTGGAAACAGTCGTGATCTGCAAGCAGGAATGCGACCTTTGTAAAACAATCTGCCATTGTGGAGAAAGGCAGCACTACCCGAGCAAGCACTGAGCCGTTTCTTATTCTTCCTTACAGGCACCGTCGCTTTTAGTGACTACTGCCCATGAAAACACAGTGTGTATTTTGTGAGTCACTTTCCCTTAGCTAACAGGGTAATGAGGAATGCAAGAATTATAAAATGGTGTGCCACTGCAAAGTTGAGGAAGAAATTAGGAGCGTCACACAGAAGTACAATCTTTCAACATTTCTCCTCTTCCTGCATCATTCCCACTGTGACAAACTAGTACCTGCTTCTTTACAGACCCCATTTTAGGTTAAGCAACCTGTTTCCACAGAAAACAGGACAAATTATTGCACTTCAGAAATCTGGTTGTGATGCTACGTAAGTACCAAATTTTTTTATGGAATAAAATGAATGCAAATATTAATAAATCACCCCTACTCATTTTTAGCAGAAGGTAGTCCCAGAAGGCTGTCACTACTGATTTAAGAAGTCCAAGCTGAAGGAAGGAGAACATATTGCTATGGAGACATTTTGGAGAGAGAGAGAGAGAGTGAGAGACAGAATTACAGCAAGATGGAATTCTAGTTACAGAGATGGCAAGAGGAGGTTTAGATGCAGAGAAATTGGAGAACTTAATGAAGAAAATAGAACCAAATGAAGGTAAGGAGGGAAGCTGGAGCACTTTGATGGATTGAGTGCTACAGGATTAGTCTGACAAAGCTAGTAATGGGCAGAGATGTAGATTACAGAGACTGAAACTATAGAGGCACATTTGACTGATGGTGTAATCAGTTTTAGAATATCCTCTGTAACTGTGTGCTATGGATGTCAGAAAGTGATATAAGTCATGGAACAAGAAGCAGTATATAACATGAAGAAAGGTGTGTGTAAGCAACAGAAAGGCAGCATCTTAAAAAAATACAGGTAGTATAAATAAGATGCAAAGCCACTACTATTGATAGATATAACATTATGAAAATATTATATTGTCATTAAGATTTACTTTAAAAGGCATAAGCATTTTGATACATTTTGGTGAGAAGATTGAAATGTTTTCAATTGCAGAAAAATTTATGGATGAAATAGAAAAAAATAAAAAAAAAGAAATAACATATCACCCTGGAAAGACTTTTCTTTTCAGAATGTTGGCTTGCAGTTAAATAGAAAACTGGAAATGCAATTCAAAACTTCAGATAAATTTGAATTTCAAGCATTTTTCTCACAATATGTAATAAAGTCCATGACATAAAGAAAATGCATGAATGCAGCAATGTACTGGTGGGGTGGAAAGTGTGATTTACACTGGATCTACATAATGGAAAGTTAAAACATATTTCAAATAATATAATACTAATCTGAAAAAAGAATAGCTGTTAGTTAACTGGGTCAACCAAAGGGTTATGTTTATTGTAGGGGTGAAACACATTTGGTTCAGGAAAGTACAAAAAGATGTGGGCAATGTGAAGACTAGATCATACTGCTAGAAGCTGTAGAGCATTTTGTATGAAATGTAATGAATCTGGCCATTGGTGGTTTGAGTGTCCTAGGACCTGAAAGAGAATAGGTCCATGAAAAAATAAACTAAGAGGGAGGAAAGACAATATGTAGAAAACAATATTCTTGAAGAAAGTGAAATGGTTGATGTAAATGAGGAAGAAAGTTAAAGAAATATAATGAGGTAAAGAAAAAAAGAATAAGGGAAACGACTAATGATAGAGGAGATTCAGATACAAACAAAAAAAGTATGATAGGTTAGCAAGAGAAGAGAAGGAAGATGGTGACTCCAGAAACAGAGCAAAAACATGAACAGAAAGAAGTTAAATCTATAAGAAAACTGTGAGGAAAAAAAGAAAAAGAAAAGCAAGGGGGAAAATATCACGAAAAGGAATGAGAGAATAAAGGTATTTTGGGACTAAATATAAAGCATATATGAAAGAAGTGACAAGTTTAATGCTTACTGAATGCTGAAAAAAAGAAAGAGGTGGATGTATTATGTTTTCTGGATACAAGATAGATTAAACAAGAAAAAAGGAAAAATTGAAGCTGTATGAGGAAAAGTGATTGTGTGGTTAGTAGGATATGAAACACAGTCTGGTTCACGGGTGCTAAAATGAGAGGATGTAGTAAGAAATGTTATATATAACAGTTGTGATAGTAGGAAGGATGATGTTGTGTGACCTGAGGAAAAATAGAAATTATGTGAAGCTAATAGTGATATATGTGTATACAAACATGAATTGAAAGAAAAAAATTAAAAATTAAACGTGAATATAAACATGTCAATAGAAATTAATGGAACTGTAAGATGAGAAAAGAAAGTTGTAAAGATGATAAAATACATGAAGTAGAAATTTGAGAATTGGCAGGAAAGGACAATGGGCATGCAAAAGGGGAATTTGTAAAATAGAAATAGATTATCTTGTGTATTTAGGTGACATGAAGGAATGGAGAGGTAGGTTAGATGAGATAGATTTTTTCAGGTCTTGGGCAATATAGGTTGAATAGATGATATTGAAGAAATAATAAAGTAAGGAACATTAATAAAATAATTCATAGAAGATGGACATAAAAATAAAGATATAAAAGGTAAGGCAGTAGACTGTTTAAAGAGTACATGAAAATGAGAGTATCTTATGAAAATATGACAGACTGGTGAACAGTGGTTAAACAGAAAAAAAAAATACTTTTTTTGGAAATAGAACAGTAAAAAAAGAAATAAAGTGGAAAATGAAAACACGCTGAAAGATTTTGAGAAGGAAATGTAAAAACAAAGTACTAGAGTAAGAGAAATAGGAAAAAATGTATGAGAAAAATAATGAAAAAATAAGACAGTGTTGTATAGACAGAAACACTTTTAAAGGGAAAGAATGAAGTAGTTTCACCCTTTTTAAAAAATGAGGTTAAAAAAGGGAAGGAAAGGGAAGATGGATGGAATGGTAAATAAGAATGAAGTTGTAAAATGTAAACGAGATAGTATGGAAATGGTAGAACTTGTGTAGAATCAATATACAAAGTTGAAGTTGAAATGTGAACGTAGAAAGTAAAGAATATTTCAAATAGAGCAAAGTGTAAGCTAAAAGAAAGAATTAAAATGAAAGAATTCAAAGACATTATTAGAGAAGGGAAAGAAGAGTGAGCATTAGGTTTGGATGGTTTAACTTGTGAATATTATAAGGAGATGAGTTTAAAAGAAAAATAAGTATTTCTGAAAATACTAAAAGAATGGTTAGAGGAAAGGCTAGAAAATGAAAAGATATATGCTATGGTGATTAAATTCTATGGAAGAAAAATGAAAAAAAATGTTAAGAATCAGAGGACAATAACACTGGTGAATACTGATTATAAAATCTTTATGAAAATAAAACAAAAAAGAATTGGATCATTTTGGAAGAAGTGATAGAGGAAGGTATATCTGGAGTAAAAGTAATACAAATGAAGAAAATGCTGGTAATAAAAGAAATAGTAGATGTTATTGTAAAGGAGAATAAATATGTAAAGCTGGTTGTATGTAACATAGCAAAAGCATTCAGTTTGGTAAGCCATGAGGCAATGTGGGATATTTTGGGGGATAATGGGTTTGGGAATAATAATGAAAGCATTAAAGAAGTTTTATGAGATGTTTTGGGTGAAAGTTATGGTAAATGGTTAGGAAAGAAAATAAAAATTAAAATGTGGTAAAACATAGGTGTCTGATGAGTGTATGTTTATATGTGCTATTAATTTATTCAATATTATAAATGCACTGGTGAAATGTGAGAAACAGACTGAGAACAGGAAGAAGGTATTAATAAGACCTATATATCTTTCATACACAGATGATTTAGTTATTGTAATAAAATATAGTGTGGATGAGAAAAAAATATGGCAGGGATGGAAAGCAGGTTAGGTAAAGATATCTTTAGGTTAAATAAGTCAAAAAGTAAGGGGTTAGGTGAAAGTGGGAAAATAATGAAACAAGAGAGAAAAATTCTGGATGAAATGAAGATAGTTACTTGGTGGAAAACTTTATATTTAGGCTTTAAAAATGTATACATGTTAAATATCTATATGTTTTGTGTATATATATGTATATATATATATGTATATATATATGTATATATATATATGTATATATATATGTATATATATATATATATATATATGTATATATATGTATATATATATGTATATATATGTATATATATATATATATATATATATATATATATATATATATATATATACATATATATATATATATATTTATATATATATATATATATATATATATATTTTTTTTTTTGGGTGGCGACGGTGGTGCAGTAGTTAGCATTGCCGCCTCACAGCAAGAGGTTCTCCAGTTCGATCCTTGGCTGGGGTGCCTTCTGTGTGGACTCTGCATGAACTCCCTGCGGTCGCGTGGGTTTCCTCCAGGTGCTCTGGTTTCCTCCCACATCCCAAAGACATGCTGCAGGTGGATTGGACACTCTAAATTGGCCATAGGTGTGAGTGTGTGTGTGTGTGTGTGTGTGTGCCTTCTGTGGAAGGTTGGGAGTCGGGCTGGCAACTTGACACTGTAAAACTCCACTGCCAATCATGAGCGGACAAGGTAATCTGCTGTGGTGACCCCTAACCGGGAAAAGCCAGAAGAAGATATATATATATATATATATATATATATATATATATATATATATATATATATATGTATGTATATAAAATGTATACATTCATAGGTTAATACTAGGCTAATGGCCCTGGAGCCTTTACAAGCCTAGTCCATAGGATTACCCTGGCATTATGTCACCCAACCTTAGTTCATATATATATATATATATATATATATATATATATATATATATATATATATATATAGATAGATAGATATCTTTCTATTTATCTATATGTGTATACAGACATACACACATGCATGCACATTTGTTTCCTGGAAAAATGAAAAAATAATTCTTAGAGATTTTTTTTCAGTTTTTTTGGGGGGTGAGATCAAGGCTCCATCCAGTTAGAAGGGTAGTTGTATGTAATAAAAAAGGAGAAGGATATTTGAATTTAAAAATTAAAAATAAAACAGTTGTATATTTGACATCTATATACCTTTTTTGGTGGGTATTAAAACTGTGAAGGAGGAGGACGTTAGATTGACAGAGAAAACATTGTACATAAAACGTGGAGAGATGGGAAAAGTGAAAAGAGAAAGAAAGAATGTAAAAAGGAGAAGATGATGGAAAAATGAATATGATTATAAGATGAAGTTATGGAAAATTAAGATCAATGAAGTTATAAAAGATAGAAAGGAATGGTACAACATGACAACGGATTTAATATTTCCATGGAACAATCATAACTGTGAGAGTAAAAAAGCAATACCAATAGAAGGGGAGGATCTGAAGATTTTTATGAGGCCTCAATTTTTTAATGGAAAGTATTATTAGATGAATTGATTGTAAAAAGTAATATGCAATATAAATCAGTGGAGTAGAGAACATGTATAGATTGTAATGAAGAAGAAACAAAACATGATGAGGCCTTAGTTTAACATATCATCTGAAGAATATGATTGCATATTGTATTTATGACTACACATTACTGTTCCTGTTATTCAGTGTTGTTCAGTGTTACTCTTTTTTTTTTTTTGTTACAGCATGCTGAAAGTCTCGGGTTTATGTCCTAAAGAAGAGCTAATTTTACCCTTTCACTCTATTATTCTTTGTTTTGTTTATTTGTGTTATAATTGTATTATGTCTGTTTGATTAATCACTGTTGTTCTCCTTTGTATATCCTAAATTGAGATTGAAACTGGTCAAAATTAATTGAAGCTCTACTCTGGTTATCAAATACATACATATATAAATAAATTAATAAATATCCATTGCTGAAACATTGGTCCTTCTTAATTAAGATTCAACCAATCAAGCAAATATAACATTAATGCTATGTCTCTCAGAACCCAGTGGATGCCCAAATGCATAATCCTACCCTATACAGTGCAAGCTATTCACCTGAGTACAAAAAAAATCATTTACCAGTAGTTATGAGAGAATAAACTTTTATTCAATCATAGCACCTGAAAACTAAAATCCATACCCTATTAACATTATTATTCTAATTCTGAAGTCACTACAATTTGGAGAAAGAGCAATCACTACATATAAAAAATGGGGTCTATATCATATGAGCAAAAGTTCAAAAGAACGAATGCTCAAACATCGAAAAAGCACAAACATCAAACTTTATATTGTGGGGGACTGCGCCCCCCCCCCCCACCCCCCACTAAATATATATTCCAATATATAGGGCTGTCCTATCTTACACCAAGAAAATCATGGTGTACACAGGTAGAACAAGCCAAAATTCTGTAAAACATGTGTTTGCGTGGCGCACGCCAGGTGTAAAAAAAAAAAAGGAAATAGCAGCTCCATTCACATCTAAGCACTGTGTTTGTGTGGCACGCCCCTGGGCTTAAACAGGAAGGCTATGGGAAGGGAAACCAACAGTTGGAAGTTAATCAAGGAGAACTAGCTTAGCTGGCTGATGAAATGTATCAGAATCAGCCAATTACACAGACAGCAGACCAGCCCAGAACACTACTGTAAACTAAGCAAACACCTTCCCCTCTAGTTTTTCCACAGTCTACACCACTGGTGTATACAAGCAGGGAAATTTTAACAAACAAACCTACAAAATGAGAACTGCTGCAGCAGGCAACATAGAACAACATGTGCAACAGGCTGAGGGTGGTGAGGATGTGAATGCTGCTGAACAACCCACAGTGAGAAGACAGAGAAGAGTGTACAGACCCAGGGTAACCTACAAGGGGCTACAAGAGCGACCTCCTACAGCAAATTGTTGAGCTATGCCAGCCACACCTGACACACCAAACTGGCCGAGGGGAACCCATCCCAGTGGATACCAAGGTATGTGTAGGCCTAAGTATACTAGCCACAGGTACCTCCCAAAGCACAGCTAGGGATATCATGGGGATCTCATGAGGCATAAGCATCCAGAGTATTCCACCAGTTCCAGGATGCTATGTCAGCACATGCCAGTGAGCACATATATTTCCTCAACACACGTGAGGTGTTGACCAGCAATATGTGTCTCTTCCATCAAACAGCAGAATACCCTGGGGTAGTGGGTGCTAAAGAGTGCACGCACATACGCATCAAAGCACCACCTGGTGAGCAGGGTAGGGCTTTCATCAACCACAGGGGCATCCCTCCATCAACTGCCAAGTCGTATGCGATGCCCAGGGCATTATAATGAATGTGTGTGCTCACTGCCCTGGAAGCTATGACGATTCACACACATGATATCTGATGCAGCTGTACCAGAGATTTGTCGATGTGGACATCCCCACGGTCACCTAGTGGGGGATGCTGGGTACACACTGGAGCCATGGCTGATGAGACCCATCAGAAATGAACACACATGAGCAACAATGCCATAACGAGGCACACGCACAGGCCAGACATATAATAGAGCATGTGTTTGGGATGCTCAGGTCACGGTTCCAATGTCTGGACACATCTGGTGGAGCCTTGCAGTTTTCACCAGCTACATGTACTCAAATTGTTATGGTATGTGTTATGATACACAACATGATCCTGTGGAAACAGCTGCAGCAGGAACAGCACGGAGCAGGGCCACACAGCCCCCCATCAATGCCAAGGCCTGTACAGGCACAGAGTGACTCGGAGGAGGAACAACCTGAGCCTGCCCCAGTAGGCAGAAGGAAGCGTGCCCAGTATGCCCTGGCCTTGGCAAAGAGGCAATGCATAGCACATGCACAGACACAGTAGAGACACAGGGAATGACACCTCTCTCTGACTCGCACAGACAGTAAAAGGGATGCCAAAAATGACACTTCCTGTGCTCAACCATGTATAGGGAGTGTACTATGTGCATCCGATATAGGCAGCACTCGAGCACCATCCGCAAGTCTGGGACACCCTCAAGGTAAGTCAATCAACCTACTAATTACCAAATGGAGTAGAATGTGTTGTTACCTGTAGCTATGGTATGGATGTGAGCATGCAAGGGAATTGAGTGGCCGAATGTTATGGCAGCAGACAGTAGACACCCATAATGGCACCATGACATCTGTAACACATACTGGAGTCACCATAGTAGCCAGTACTACACAGGGTGACAAAACTCACTGCAGGAAATGGGCTGAGCGGCATGTGTGTCCATAACACCCACACATGCCAGTCAGGAAGGTTCACATACCCAACAACAGTCTCAGCCAGCAGGACATAAACAAATGCTGTATTATGACCTCTGAATGAGCCCTATGAGCCCTATGGGTAACCCCTCCCCCAAGCCTACACCAACAGACTACAACAGGCCAGGCAGTTGCATGTAAGTTGTGAAGGCTAGGAAGTCAGAAACTAATATGTAGGTAATTAAAGCTAAGATCTGTAGTACACTGGTATGCCTCTAGCCAGCACGATAGGTAAGACTACAGACTGAAATGGAGTACCGACATACCAGTACAGTCCTAGCAAATGTGTACAAGTGTCAGGCGTGCCCCCCATCCTACATACACTTATAGTAAAAGTCAGGTGTGCCCCCCCACTCCTGTGTAGAAATGTAGAAACAGTCAGGTGCCCCGCTATATAGAAATGTAGCAACAGTCAATGCTAAATGACCAATGGATACCATGCAGACACAGCATGCTACCTGTCGGTGTACAACACAAAAGTCAGCACCACAGTACATACTACCTGGACTTGATCCACACATGCAATACAGATGGCCATACTGGGCATGCTTACACACTTAGAGGAATGAAGGCAATGTCAGTCAACAACATACTGAAAGTTCATACTGGGCATGCTCACACACTTAAACACATGAAGGCCATGTCTGCAAACACCAGTGGACCAGACATATCTGGCAGTCACAGTTTTTAGTGCAGACACATGTCAGCACGCACCACTCCTGCCTTGCAAACATAGTGGATAGGAATACAAACATATATATAAAGACAACACACTATAATAAACCAAAGGTAGATGAACATAGATGTGTGGAAGAGGGTGACCATGACAAGGAGCCATCCGGGCCTGTCCCACCCAGCACACAGCCAAAGGGCCCCAAACACATGAGGTGCAGATGTCACCTACTGCAGATAGTAGCCACCAGTATCTGTCAGCATGACAGACTATGTGGTGCATGTGCCAGTTGTGCAACATGACTGTGCAAGGAAGTAGTCATCTAGTAGCTGTATACATGTACCTGTGACTTATGACCCCGTGTGTGTCCGTATGTGTCATGTCAACCTACATGAATGAGTTATGGCCCATGCACACACCGCCCTCCCCATAGCAGTATTATGACAAGCCTGCTGAGGTCATCCAATGTAAAATACACCTTTGGGAGAGCTGTAGCTCAGTAATCTCCATGGTGCGTCCCATAACTGCTGCAGTGAGAAACTAGTTAGGTAGTAGTTCTAACCCCAGACTTGGCAATTGTGTGAGTGTGTGTTTGTGTGCGTGTCTGTCTAGATAAAAAGCATAGAGAGAAATGCATTTTAGGCTACTCACACTCCGCACAATTCATATACTCAACTTTGGCAAGGCTGCTGATGTCACTCACCTAGAAATACACCTCTGGGAAGGTTATAGCCCAGTAATCTCCATAGCGCATCCTGTAACTGCGTACTGCTATAGTGTGATAATGTAGTTAGGTAGGTGTGCTAACCCCTGCCTTGGCAACTGTGTGACTGTGTGTGTGTGTCTAACTTAGTACAGAGCAATGCATTTTAGGCTACTCACACTCTGTACAATTCATATACTCTACGTTGGCAAGGCTGCTGATGTCACTCACCTAGAAATACATCTCTGGGAAAGTCACAACCCAGTAATCACCATAGTGTGTCCTGTAACTGCATACTGCTGTAATATAAAAAAGTAGTTAAGTAGGTGTTTGAACCCCAGACTTGGCAACTGTGTGTGTGTGGGTCTGACTGAGTAGAGAGCAATGGATTTTAGGCTACTCACACTCCGTACAATTCATATACTCAACTTTGGCAAGGCTACTGATGTCACTCACTTAGAATTACACCTCTGGGAAAGTCATAACCCAGTAATCTCCCTAGCATGTCCTGTAACTGCATACTGCTGTAGTGTGATAAAGTAATTAAGTAGGTGTTTTAACCCCTGACTTGGCAACTGTGTTTGTGTATGAATGTGTGTGTGTGTGTGTGTGTGTGTGTGTGTGTGTGTGTGTGTGTGTGTGTGTGTGTGTGTGTCTGTGTCTGACTGAGTAGAGAGCAATGCTTTTTAGGCTACTCACACTCTGTACAATTCATATACTCAACTTTGCCAAAGCTGTTGATGTTACTCACCTAGATATACACCTCTGGGAAGGGTGCAGTGCAGTAATCTCCGTGGCGTGTCCTGCAACTGCATACTGCTGTAGTGTGATTTAGAACTGTGGTAGGGTTCCATCTCCACTCATGGCAGTTCTGGATGTTGTGTGTGTGTTTCAATGTCTGTGTATGGAGCAATGCATTATAGGCTACTCACTCACAGTACATTTCAAATGCCATACTTTGGCAATCCTACTGATGTCATTCATTGTGAAATACAACTTTGGGGAAAAAGTTCTTAAGTAATCCCTATGGTGCGACCTATAACTGCTCCATGCTGTAGTGTGATATAGGCCTTGGTCAGCAGTTCTATACTCACACATGTTAGTTGTGGATGTTTTGTGTGTGTCTCACTGTCTATATAGGAGCAAGGCATTTTAGGCTAGTCACTCACAGTACAGTTGAAATGCCCTTCTTTGGTAATCCTGCTGATGTCATTCATTGTGAAATACACCTTTGGAGAAGGCTTTCTCTTGTAATCCTTATGGTGTGTCCTAAAACAGCTCTATGCTGTAGTGTGATATAGACCTTGATTAAGGGTTCTATACCCACACATGTCAGTTGTGGATGTTTTGTGTGTGTCTCACTGTCTGTGTAGAGAGCAATGCATTTTTGGCTAGTCACATGCAGTACAGTTGAAATGCCCTTCTTTGATAATCCCATGGATGTCATTCATTGTAAAATACACATTCAGGGAAGCAGTACTCAAGTAATGTCTGTGGCATACAATAACTGCAGAGTGCTGTAGTGTAATAAACTAGTTAGGTAGGGTTCTACTCACAGACATGACAGGTACGTGTGTGTGTGTAACTCTTATCCTGTGTAGAGAGGGGTGAGTGTGTGACACCTCTGGGCAATGTGAAGCAGGATCTGCATATTTTATGGCAGCCCTACTATATATCACAATGTCAACCATACAGGGATAACAGATATAAATTAGCTGAGAAGCTGGGCTGCAAAGCCATACCCATACATGTGAAATCAAGGCCAGCCAATCACAGTTAGCAACCCCACTATTACCCAGGGCACACACTCAACCCATGTGTCATAAGCCCACACATGCCTAGGCAACAGCCAATATGTGGGTAGTACACTGCATATTGGTCACTAATAGTAACTATTCAGTGATGGCAGTGAGCTACAGAGGGCATGTCAACCTGCCCATCTGTCCAATATGCACGTACATGCAGACAGTGCACTTCCACCATGTTCCCCAATGGACACCTGCACCACCTGTGGTGCCTTCACATGTGATTCACAATGGACATACCATGCCTGACGACATGGCCTGTATGGACAGATGACACTGACATCAGGGAATGCTGTTAGCATGCTATCAATGTAGGTGCAGGGTAAACCTGCTGCCCATTACCAGTTATTGCCACAGGTGGGCAAGACTGTCACATCTGATGATAATCTGTGTTCACAACATGGGCCAGACACTCCAGGTACAGTTCTACATGTCACTGTACATGCATGTGGGAGGTGTGCGCATCCCAGACACCATCCATATCATGGACTAAGGAACACATACATGGCAAGTGATGCACAGCATTGGCCACACACAGTCACCCAGGTGACTGGATGAGGGATGCAATACCCACCTGTGTTGGCAAAGACAGAAATTACAGGCTGGAGCCACAATGCAGACCATTGTCATGTGGCCTGATGCCAAGGTATACCCATTGCCTACCCTTGTACAGCCTTTTGGCACAGTTGACCACCACACACCCATGCAGACATGCACCCATGCATGTCAGAACTGGCACCCTGTGTGTTCATGTGTGTGTTGTATGGTGCATATGTCCACATCCACACTCACTACAACCCCTCAGGGAATACTGAAGCATGCTGTCTGATGTCTGACACCTCCTCATACTCTTTGTCCATACGACCTCTGTATGACCCGTGTGGTGCATGTGATACCTGCACATTGCTGTGTTGCAGCAATCCCACTAGTGATGAGTTGCACTCCTGGACCTGCCAAATGTGTCAATGTGTGTGCATCCCTTTGTGAATGTGCCTGTGTTGATGCTGGCACATGTTCATGTAGACAGGCAAGTGTACATCACCTACCGATATCTACCGTATCCCTGTTGCAGATGTCACTCACCATCACATATATGTTCTGAGTGCTCCACAGCAGGTAACCTATGTGGTGCATCCAATAACTGTGTCGAACTGTGATAGTACTACATAGTTGTCAGAGGTTTGATACCCTGTGCTGGTAGGTGTGTGACACAAACATGCTTCAGCTTTACTCACCCACCACTCCCTGACATGTATTTGCCTTTGTCTGCCTCCCCCACTGCCTGTCTGGTGGATGTGGAGACCCACACCTGCTTTGGTTAGGCAACAGCATGTGTATTTTAAGTGATGCTCATGATCAGCTGATGGCCTCTGCATGAATTGCAGTCCTCCCCTAGCTGATTTCATGCGGAACAGCTGTGGTAACATTCCCATAAACTCCAAACACCAACAAACAATGTAACAGCTGAACACAAAAGGCTGCAGACCGCAAATGCCACTGCACCAGAAGAACGATGAAGCTGTATCGTAAAAACCACTTTAATGGATAATAGAAATGAAAAAAACACACAGATAAAAGTAAAGTGCTTTTCGTCCCACTTAATTGTGGGACTTCTTCAGACAAAGAACCATACAACAACTACAGATATATTCCTGATGGGGTGGTGCCACAATTACAAGCACCACAGCTGAACTTAATACTAATTAAGTGTTAAGTAGTTTAAACTATTAAAGAAACTGTGTTTGCCATGAAACATTGAATATCATGCTTATCTGACAACAACTAAACAAGTTGGGGACATTTAAATGTTATAAATTGTATAATATTAAGAACTTTTTTAAAAAACTTTTTAAAATCTTTTTTAAAACATGTATATACTTAACGATATTGGGTCCTTAGTAATGAGATACGAATCCAATAAATACATACGAAATATATAATATAAAATACACGTATTTACCATAAGCAAAATCCTGTTGTCAAATAATAGCTTACTATAGAAAAACTCATGAATCTAGTGTGTATACCATGTGAAAAAGGGAAGGGGAAAAAAAGGGGCAAAAAACACAATTCGAATGCCACAACTAATTTAAACAAATAATAGTTTGACCCAATAAAGAACTTTGTTACCATAAAGGTAGTCTAACCTGGTACTAGTCTAATGTGAACCAAAACCATGATTGGAGCAACCGGCCAAGGATTCCGCAGACATTTCTACATTATTAAAGCAGCTGGACCAGAAACTAGTTAAACATAAAAAAACGCAATTGGAAATTGCCTATTTTTGAGAGTGTTTAAGTGAGGGAATAGTCCCTAAAGGTTTAAGATCTTGGCATTACCCGACTGGGCTCATGGACGGGTCACTATTTCACCAAGATCTACTTAAACCTTTCAACAAACATGGGTTAGAACTACTAGAAGTAATGTATAAACACTACCAACAATCGGCTGCTTTGCTTATGGAAAAGCAACCACCTTGAATGAATTAATTCAAAAGAACATTCATTTTACACGATACCAGTATGATTATGAATGTATCTTCGGCAGTATTGATCAATATATGGGCAAAATAAAAGAAGGCAAACTCAAAAAATTAAACAGAGACAGACAAGCATACAGCAGTGGAATGGCTTACCCAACCCCCCCCCCCTTCCCAAGTTAAAACATGGATTGGTCCTAAGCAACCTACCGGAAGGAATTACACAAGCCAAGTTGATAATAGTGTGCAAATCCCACAAGACAATTTGCCATTTAACAATGCAAATAATGTGGAGCAACATAATATTGGCAATGTTGTGGATGAATCAACTCCCCAGCAGCCAATTATTTGAATGGGAGCCTCGCATTACAACTTGAGGAAGAATACGAACTACGAGAACAATCACAACAACAGGAACAACATCAACCCATGAGGGAAGAGGGGGAGGTAAATATTGACTCCAACATTTACCCCATTATTTTACATAACCTAGACAAGGACTTTAAAATTTTCAACTATACCAATGTGGTAATTGAACCTGTTGTTACTGAACTATTGTCTAGAGGTAACACCTTTGTTCCCAGCAGTAAGGCTGACATTGTTAAAACATTAATTGATTTAAAATTATTTCTTAGAAAAATGAATTTGAATCTATTTTTCAGTGGTGAACAAACAGAAACTAACAATTTCCATATTACTAGTACATTTCTGCCATCTATGCACCCTGTTTTGAGTTTATTTGAAAAATATGTGAGATAGATCTAAGACATATGTTGTGTTCTAAATTCAATAGGAAGAACATGTCATTTAATGTTACTACAAAAGAAAGAACAGCTTTGCAGTCACTGAGAGAAATAGGGGTTAGGTTCATGCAACCAGATAAAGGAGGCGGACTATTGGTTATGATACAGGCACAATATAGTGACAAAATGTCGAGTATATTAAACAGAGATGCTTACCAAGAAACCTCCAGAAATGAATTGCAACAAGCATACTCTAGAATAGGGTCACTATTTAATGACTTCTTCATAGAAGGCAGAATAGACCTGTCAACATTCAACTATTTGACCATGTTAACACCTAGAACCCCAAACCTTTTTGGTATGGGGTAGGGCAGTATAGTCAAAGTGGACTTGTCTGTCATCAGTATATTTACTTGTGTGGCGAGGTTGTGTAATTTCACTAAATCCTGGCCAGTTAGGCTTATGTTGAAAGGGTGGTGTAGAATGGATGGCATGAATAAGGATAAGTGGCCAGTGACAAGGCAAGTTTTGAGAGTTTTATTATGGGGCCTAGTTTTGGTGAGTGAAGAGTCAGCTGATTATATCTCATGGGTTATGTTGAGTTTATGGATATATTTTGGGCCTTTTAGAGTGTCTGAGTTGCTGGAGTCATTGGTTTGTGAAGATGCCATGTTATTTCCTTGGGCAGTACACATTTGGTTGTGGAAATCTAAAAAAGATCAGGCTGGGAGAGGCACACAAATAGTTTTGGAGAAGGATAGGTGTAAACAGATGTGCCCAGTGATTTGGACTAGGAAATTCATAGCGTCTCATGGGGGAGTTCACATGACTTGTTTTTTTGTGCTAAGGGGGGAAGGTGATAACCGGTGGACAATTGATAAAGGTAATGAGAAAGGCACTCCATTGTATGAGTTTTGTGGGTGACAGGTTTTCCACCTATACATTTTGGATGGGTAGAGCTTCAGATTTAGCAAAAGGAGGTAGTCCAATTGAGGTAATTAAGACAGTGGACCACTGGTCATTGAATGCCTTTTTTATCTTACATTAGATAGTCATGCTGAGTGCGGTTGCTAATTTTTTTTTTGGGTAACAACATTGTCATCCTAGGCCACTCATATGTTTACTGGGAAGTGAAGAGGGCTGCAGTTTGGACTAATGCTTCAGATTTGAGTTTGCATTGGTTTGGGTGGAGAATTAGATGTCATGGCCTTGGTAGAGGCCTCAGGTGGAACTGGCTTATGCAAGAGGCCACAGCTATTCAATTTCAGGGTCTTTCCGCAAGTTTTGGTGATACATTTGGCAGGTAATGACTGTGGCTTTAAAGAAGTTGTATCAAAGTTTGTGTGTGCTGTGGTCTGAGATAATGCCCCCTTTTGGATGCATGCAAATAACTTTATGGCAGTAGAGTGGGCACGGCGATTTGTGAATTTTAGGTTGGTGAAGCAGTTGGGGGCACTGGATATACAGATGATAAAGCACATGGAGTTTGCTGACAGGGATCCCATGTGGTTCAGAGAAAATGGGGTACAGCTGAATGATTTCAGCTTAGATTTGTTTAATTTGAATGTTGGTTTCTTTTTGGAGGATCTGGTGAAAGTTGGTAGTAGGTAAAAAGAACAGCCTGGGTCAGTCTGGTGGACAGAGAAGAGGGACATGCTTGTCCCTCTTCTGCTCCCCCTCTGGTTTTTGGTTTGGTGTAAGAATGTGTAGGGTGAAAGTGAGTGTTTGGAAGCTGCTTGAGGTTTAAGAATAAGTAAGCGGGGTGAATATGTTGCTTATTCAGGCAGGGTGAGTGGGGGTATTTTGCCCTGGTGAATGTTTAAAGAAGCTTTCTTGTGATTACTAAACAAATTGGATTGTTCCAGTAAAGAATAAAGTTATGATGCATTTAGTTATGTTTATGAAATCAATAAAAGGTCATCAAAGGTCCATGATGGTGTGTGGTCTCTTTACTGAATTGGAACATGACAAATGAGGTTTGGGCACAAACCGATTTGTCACAGGATATCTTCAAGGTTTGAGGATAGGTGAATAAGTGGGAAAGGGGAGTAGACTGGCTTAAGGGAGGGATTAAACAGGGATTGTAATTTTAGTTTCAGGTAATTTGGGTAAGAAAAGGTTAATTCTGAAGGAAGAAGGACGGAAGTAAGGTAGGTGCAGGGTGGGGCTTAGAGTAATTTATGTGTGAATAGTTGGTATAGTGAGCACATTTTGGTGTGATATATTACCCACCTCTCCCCCCTCTTTTTTCTGGAATAAGGATTTTTGAATTCTGAATTTGTGGCATGATTAGGTGGAGAAGAGGGGCAGGCTTGCCCCTCTTCTGTTCCCCCTCTGTTTTTTTGTTTGGTGTAAGGAAGTGTGGGTTGAAAGTGAATCTTTGGATGCTGCTTTCCCCTGTGGTGTTTTGATGGTTATAAGGATTTTGGGTTGAAAATGAGCTGTTGGATGTAGCTTGATATTTAAGAATAAGTGAATGGGGTGATTACACTGCTTATTCAAGCAGGGTGAGCTGAGGTATATGGTGTTGATGATAGGTTAAAGAAGTTTTTTGTGATTAGTAAACCAATTGAAATGTTCCAATAAAAAATAAAGTTACGATGCATTTAGTTATATTTATGAACTCAATAACATTTCGTCAAAAGTCCATGTTGATGTGTGGTCTCTTTATTGAAGTGGAAGGTAACAAATGATGAGAGAAAAAATATTACGAAAAGATCATATGGCAATAAGACCATTTTATAAAAATTGTACAGAGTGGTGGGTGATGTATAAGCTGAAGTATGGAAAGAAGAATTAGAAATAGAAGATGAAATATAAAGAAATTTTATGGAATTACGAGAGAGAGAGATAGAACAGGGAAACAAAAAGAAAAAAGGAAAATGGTGTTATATAGGCAACCATTTTTTTTCTGAATGTTTAGCAATTAAAGTGTCCCTTTATTTAGGAAAAAAAAATAAAAAGGAGAGAAGGAAGGATGGATGCACTATCTTAGATGGCAGAGAAGACATAAAATATAAACAAGAAGATAGTGTGGAGGTGATAGAGAGTTTTGTAGAGAATATACATGAAAAAAGAAAAAATGGATGGGCAAAAAAGAATGGAAAGTAAAAGAATACTGAAAAAGTAAAGATTTTTTTTTCAGAAAAAGATTAATATAAGAAATAGATAATGTTATACAAGAAGGTAAGTATATATCAGCAACAAAATTGGATGGTCTAAGTTACAACTATTATGGAGAATTGAATAAACATAAAAGTGATTTTTTTTTTTAAATATTATGAAAGGATGAAGCAAGGTATAATAGAAAAGATATAGGTGGTGGAGTAATAGCGTTTATATGGAAAAAGAATCAAAGAAAATATACGAAATATTGCAGACATATAACACTAGGGAATACTGCCTATTAAATATTTTTGAAAACACTTCAAAAAAGGGAGAAAACAAATTGAATGAGGCGGTAGGAGAATGGGTGAATGGTATAAAAGGAAGAGAGGTGAAAGAAACTAATTATAATGTAATAAGTAGTAGATATGATATGGAAAGAAAGTAAAGAAGTAAGATGGATAGCATGTGATACAGCTAAAGCCTTTGATAAAGTAAGCTATGAAGCAATGTGGCAGGTTTTAGAGACTTATGGTATTTCACAAACAATATAAAAGTAAAAAAGAAATGTTATGGAAATTCAGGGATGCAAGTTATGATAAATGGAAGGATGGGAAAATGAGTATTATGGGATGAGTAAAACAGGGATGCCCAATGAGTATGTGCTTATTTGTATTAGTTAATGAATGAAGTAATACTGACATGTATTTATGAAATGATGAAAGCACAATCAGAGATGGAAGGAAATGTTATAACACTAATAGGTATGACAAATATGGAAGATTTTGTTCTAATAACAAAAATGAAGGGATGGATAAGTGAGGTTGTAATACGGATTTTAAAGCAGTTAAAAAGCTGATATACAGTTAAACAAAATAAATTGTAAAATCTGGTGAGATAAAAAATAAAAAGAATATATCTCTCAAGAAAGAAATAAAGATGTTGGGAGCAACATTTTGTGAATATGAATGCGTTATAAGTGAAGAGAGAGATATTGGGTCAAATAAAATGTTAATATGGTAGAATATTTTTTATTTAACATTTCAGAAAAAAGACATATATGTAGAATATTTATGCATTAAGAAAAAGAAACATATTTAGGGGAATGTATGTTTCCTTATCAAATGGAAAAAGAGTTATTAGAGATTTGTTTAGCTTTATTTGGGGTCGAGTCTGAGCCTGGTAAGAAGAGCAATACTTTATAATAAAAAGGAAAAAATTGGTTTGAATTAAAAAAAAAATCCAGAGGTGCATTTAACATTTAACATTTTTTTTGGTTAATGAGCAAGGTAAAAGTAAGACAAAATATAATGCTGGGTTACATGTTATGTGAAAAATATAAAACTGTATGGAAAATGGAAAAGAAAAGGTGGCAGAAGAGAAGAAAAACGATATGAGAAGTAAATAAAGTTATACCAATTAAAAGTATGTGAGGCTGGTGAAAAAAGAAAAAAAATGGTATAGTGTGATTTTTTTTTTTATATATCTGTCCATAGCTATCTGTCTATCTATTGGTATAATCATGGAGGAAATTAAAAGAATATAAAAAAGGCAAAAATGCAAATGGAAAATATTTGAAAAATCATAATGCAGCAGAAGATTTTTTTTTTGTGGAGAAATTTATTAGACAAGTTTCCAGTGAAAGGGGATATGAAATATAAGGTGATGGAGGAAAGAAAAGGTGTTGAATGCAGTGAAGGACAGAGAACAAGGCATTATGTGTTGGACCGCAAAAAGAATAAAGAATTTTGGGAAAAGGTAAAAAAATGATTATAGACAGGAAAGATTTAAATGTATAAACATGAATATGATATTATATGGGAAGTATGATAAAGAAAAATAAATGTGATAATGATAAATGGGCTAAAGTAAAGTTTGTAACAAAATGGCTGCTATGGAAAAAAGATGAGAATTTGTTATATAACAAGAAAAATGGAAGAAGATGGTATTTTATCTAAAATAAGAAAATGGTTGCATAATAAATTGTGGGATTTGGAGGGTAAATATAAGAGAAAAATGAAATAAATAGAATTGGTTAAAGTTCTTTTGTGCTGATATCTTGCAAATAATTTTAAGTAATTTTTAATAAGAGTGAAAACAATGTATTTAAAATGTTGGTACTTACGTATTGTTGCAACCAGATTTATGAAGACCCATAATTTGTTATGTTTGCAAGAAACCATGTCTGTTGACCTATCAAGGGGTGTGTAAACTGTTTAAGTATTATAGTGTCAGAAACTTCTGCACACAGGAAGAGGAATAACAGCAAAATTCCTCTTCCATGGTAGCGTCCCCTGCTGACCTACATACCTGACTGCTGCTTGTCTGTCTGTAGTCATTAATGTAACAACTCATACAAAGTCACCACATTCCCAGCCAGAGAAGGAGTCAGGACCATGGCTCGTTGACATAAACTGACACCCTTCTTTTGAACTCTCCTTTTGCAAGTATCTGATTAGTTATTACACACCCCTGGTTACAGTCCAGACTCTCATAAGGCATGTTATACTCGAAAGTACTGATTTAAAAGTGCCGTTCTGTTTGTGGAGGTTTACAGTCATCAGTTCCTCCACTTTACTCTGTAATGGTATTTACTTGCTGTGTGTGACACAGGACTTGCTAAAAGCTGTATACATACAACCCTATGCACTGGAAACAGTCGTGATCTGCAAGCAGGAATGCGACCTTTGTAAAACAATCTGCCATTGTGGAGAAAGGCAGCACTACCCGAGCAAGCACTGAGCCGTTTCTTATTCTTCCTTACAGGCACCGCTTTTAGTGACTACTGCCCATGAAAACACAGTGTGTATTTTGTGAGTCACTTTCCCTTAGCTAACAGGGTAATGAGGAATGCAAGAATTATAAAATGGTGTGCCACTGCAAAGTTGAGGAAGAAATTAGGAGCGTCACACAGAAGTACAATCTTTCAACATTTCTCCTCTTCCTGCATCATTCCCACTGTGACAAACTAGTACCTGCTTCTTTACAGACCCCATTTTAGGTTAAGCAACCTGTTTCCACAGAAAACAGGACAAATTATTGCACTTCAGAAATCTGGTTGTGATGCTACGTAAGTACCAAATTTTTTTATGGAATAAAATGAATGCAAATATTAATAAATCACCCTACTCATTTTTAGCAGAAGGTAGTCCCAGAAGGCTGTCACTACTGATTTAAGAAGTCCAAGCTGAAGGAAGGAGAACATATTGCTATGGAGACATTTTGGAGAGAGAGAGAGAGAGTGAGAGACAGAATTACAGCAAGATGGAATTCTAGTTACAGAGATGGCAAGAGGAGGTTTAGATGCAGAGAAATTGGAGAACTTAATGAAGAAAATAGAACCAAATGAAGGTAAGGAGGGAAGCTGGAGCACTTTGATGGATTGAGTGCTACAGGATTAGTCTGACAAAGCTAGTAATGGGCAGAGATGTAGATTACAGAGACTGAAACTATAGAGGCACATTTGACTGATGGTGTAATCAGTTTTAGAATATCCTCTGTAACTGTGTGCTATGGATGTCAGAAAGTGATATAAGTCATGGAACAAGAAGCAGTATATAACATGAAGAAAGGTGTGTGTAAGCAACAGAAAGGCAGCATCTTAAAAAAATACAGGTAGTATAAATAAGATGCAAAGCCACTACTATTGATAGATATAACATTATGAAAATATTATATTGTCATTAAGATTTACTTTAAAAGGCATAAGCATTTTGATACATTTTTGGTGAGAAGATTGAAATGTTTTCAATTGCAGAAAAATTTATGGATGAAATAGAAAAAAATAAAAAAAAAGAAATAACATATCACCCTGGAAAGACTTTTCTTTTCAGAATGTTGGCTTGCAGTTAAATAGAAAACTGGAAATGCAATTCAAAACTTCAGATAAATTTGAATTTCAAGCATTTTTCTCACAATATGTAATAAAGTCCATGACATAAAGAAAATGCATGAATGCAGCAATGTACTGGTGGGGTGGAAAGTGTGATTTACACTGGATCTACATAATGGAAAGTTAAAACATATTTCAAATAATATAATACTAATCTGAAAAAAGAATAGCTGTTAGTTAACTGGGTCAACCAAAGGGTTATGTTTATTGTAGGGGTGAAACACATTTGGTTCAGGAAAGTACAAAAAGATGTGGGCAATGTGAAGACTAGATCATACTGCTAGAAGCTGTAGAGCATTTTGTATGAAATGTAATGAATCTGGCCATTGGTGGTTTGAGTGTCCTAGGACCTGAAAGAGAATAGGTCCATGAAAAAATAAACTAAGAGGGAGGAAAGACAATATGTAGAAAACAATATTCTTGAAGAAAGTGAAATGGTTGATGTAAATGAGGAAGAAAGTTAAAGAAATATAATGAGGTAAAGAAAAAAAGAATAAGGGAAACGACTAATGATAGAGGAGATTCAGATACAAACAAAAAAAGTATGATAGGTTAGCAAGAGAAGAGAAGGAAGATGGTGACTCCAGAAACAGAGCAAAAACATGAACAGAAAGAAGTTAAATCTATAAGAAAACTGTGAGGAAAAAAAGAAAAAGAAAAGCAAGGGGGAAAATATCATGAAAAGGAATGAGAGAATAAAGGTATTTTGGGACTAAATATAAAGCATATATGAAAGAAGTGACAAGTTTAATGCTTACTGAATGCTGAAAAAAAGAAAGAGGTGGATGTATTATGTTTTCTGGATACAAGATAGATTAAACAAGAAAAAAGGAAAAATTGAAGCTGTATGAGGAAAAGTGATTGTGTGGTTAGTAGGATATGAAACACAGTCTGGTTCACGGGTGCTAAAATGAGAGGATGTAGTAAGAAATGTTATATATAACAGTTGTGATAGTAGGAAGGATGATGTTGTGTGACCTGAGGAAAAATAGAAATTATGTGAAGCTAATAGTGATATATGTGTATACAAACATGAATTGAAAGAAAAAAATTAAAAATTAAACGTGAATATAAACATGTCAATAGAAATTAATGGAACTGTAAGATGAGAAAAGAAAGTTGTAAAGATGATAAAATACATGAAGTAGAAATTTGAGAATTGGCAGGAAAGGACAATGGGCATGCAAAAGGGGAATTTGTAAAATAGAAATAGATTATCTTGTGTATTTAGGTGACATGAAGGAATGGAGAGGTAGGTTAGATGAGATAGATTTTTCAGGTCTTGGGCAATATAGGTTGAATAGATGATATTGAAGAAATAATAAAGTAAGGAACATTAATAAAATAATTCATAGAAGATGGACATAAAAATAAAGATATAAAAGGTAAGGCAGTAGACTGTTTAAAGAGTACATGAAAATGAGAGTATCTTATGAAAATATGACAGACTGGTGAACAGTGGTTAAACAGAAAAAAAAAATACTTTTTTTGGAAATAGAACAGTAAAAAAAGAAATAAAGTGGAAAATGAAAACACGCTGAAAGATTTTGAGAAGGAAATGTAAAAACAAAGTACTAGAGTAAGAGAAATAGGAAAAAATGTATGAGAAAAATAATGAAAAAATAAGACAGTGTTGTATAGACAGAAACACTTTTAAAGGGAAAGAATGAAGTAGTTTCACCCTTTTTAAAAAATGAGGTTAAAAAAGGGAAGGAAAGGGAAGATGGATGGAATGGTAAATAAGAATGAAGTTGTAAAATGTAAACGAGATAGTATGGAAATGGTAGAACTTGTGTAGAATCAATATACAAAGTTGAAGTTGAAATGTGAACGTAGAAAGTAAAGAATATTTCAAATAGAGCAAAGTGTAAGCTAAAAGAAAGAATTAAAATGAAAGAATTCAAAGACATTATTAGAGAAGGGAAAGAAGAGTGAGCATTAGGTTTGGATGGTTTAACTTGTGAATATTATAAGGAGATGAGTTTAAAAGAAAAATAAGTATTTCTGAAAATACTAAAAGAATGGTTAGAGGAAAGGCTAGAAAATGAAAAGATATATGCTATGGTGATTAAATTCTATGGAAGAAAAATGAAAAAAATGTTAAGAATCAGAGGACAATAACACTGGTGAATACTGATTATAAAATCTTTATGAAAATAAAACAAAAAGAATTGGATCATTTTGGAAGAAGTGATAGAGGAAGGTATATCTGGAGTAAAAGTAATACAAATGAAGAAAATGCTGGTAATAAAAGAAATAGTAGATGTTATTGTAAAGGAGAATAAATATGTAAAGCTGGTTGTATGTAACATAGCAAAAGCATTCAGTTTGGTAAGCCATGAGGCAATGTGGGATATTTTGGGGGATAATGGGTTTGGGAATAATAATGAAAGCATTAAAGAAGTTTTATGAGATGTTTTGGGTGAAAGTTATGGTAAATGGTTAGGAAAGAAAATAAAA
The DNA here is from genome assembly GCF_019279795.1 of Protopterus annectens. Lineage (NCBI taxonomy): Eukaryota > Metazoa > Chordata > Ceratodontiformes > Protopteridae > Protopterus > Protopterus annectens. The sequence continues at coordinate 1,087,263,962 of NC_056725.1, forward strand.
AATTAAAAATGTGGTAAAACATAGGTGTCTGATGAGTGTATGTTTATATGTGCTATTAATTTATTCAATATTATAAATGCACTGGTGAAATGTGAGAAACAGACTGAGAACAGGAAGAAGGTATTAATAAGACCTATATATCTTTCATACACAGATGATTTAGTTATTGTAATAAAATATAGTGTGGATGAGAAAAAAATATGGCAGGGATGGAAAGCAGGTTAGGTAAAGATATCTTTAGGTTAAATAAGTCAAAAAGTAAGGGGTTAGGTGAAAGTGGGAAAATAATGAAACAAGAGAGAAAAATTCTGGATGAAATGAAGATAGTTACTTGGTGGAAAACTTTATATTTAGGCTTTAAAAATGTATACATGTTAAATATCTATATGTTTTGTGAAAGTTGGGATATCTGATGAATATGCATTATGTATGCATGCACACACACACACACACACACACACACACACACACACACACACGCATATATATATCTAAGCAAAACAAATCAACCACAAAGGGTAAAGTGCCTCGAGCAAAATGTAGTTTCAAAATCCAAATAAATTTTTCTTGAGGCACAACACAACAATAAGAAGCTTGACCTTTTATTAAAGACACTGGACTAAAGAACAAAAACAATAAAACATCCAGTAAGCGCTTTCACATTCTCTTGAATGCTTCATCAGACTGTTAAAAAAGCTAAGCCATTTCTACATTTAAATACCTTTGCTGTTACTTCATCAACCAGTCATTATTGTTCCTTACTTGATGACATCAGTGCTTAATTGATTAAAAAAATAACTAAAAATTCCTGGCAGAAATTCATGTTCAAAGCCTCTGTGATTCTTTATATTAAAAACAAATATTTAATTTATAATAGATGCTTCAGCCTCATGCAGCTTAAAAACATATATACACATCTCAAATTATGTTCCACTATTTAAAAAAACATGTGCTTATGTATAAATGTATACTATAAAATTATAAAATATATCAAATATATATGTTGTTTATTAATAGATTCGTGGGCCATCCTGCAAAACACTAGACAAATAGCTTATAAATATATGTGCGTGTGTGTGGATTCACTTCGGAAGACTGAAAAGTCACAATCTCGAATTTCATAAGACTGAAGCCCAAAATCCTGAAAACTCAAAATTCTGAATACCAAAAGACTGAAAACACACAGGATACATATACTGACTATAGACAACACAAACCATATTACTTTCCACACCCCCTGCTACTTAAATATAGCAAGCCCGAGATTGCATTTCAGTACACTATCATGAGTTATGTTGTAGCTTAACAAGTTAAAAGGGAACATTACTAAGGTTACAACAGGCAGTCATGAAACAAGTAATGGCATGTTTGCCATTTTTTCTGTGGAGTGCGATCTCGGAGTTGATATATTTAAGTAGCAGGGGGTGTGGGGGGTGCAGGGGGGCTTGCCTCCCTGCTCATACTTGGTAAAAACTGCTATGCTTTGTCTTGTATGTGTTTGTGTGTGTCCTTGTACTGGAATATTGTCATTATTTGTATCCTGTGTGTTTTCAGTCTTTTGAGATTCATGATTTTGGGCTACAGTCTTATGAAATTCAAGACTGTGGCTTTTCAGTCTACTGAAGTGAATCCATACGTATGGATATATATATATATATATATATATATATATATATATATATATATATATATATATATATATATATATATATATATGTATATATATATATATATATATATGTGTATATATATATATGTATATATATATATATATATATGTATATATATATATATATATATATATGTATATATATGTATATATATATATATATATATATATATATATATATATATATATATATATATATATATATATATATATATATATATATATATATATATATATATATATATTTTTTTTTTTGGGTGGCGACGGTGGTGCAGTAGTTAGCATTGCCGCCTCACAGCAAGAGGTTCTCCAGTTCGATCCTTGACTGGGGTGCCTTCTGTGTGGACTCTGCATGAACTCCCTGCGGTCGCGTGGGTTTCCTCCAGGTGCTCTGGTTTCCTCCCACATCCCAAAGACATGCTGCAGGTGGATTGGACACTCTAAATTGGCCATAGGTGTGAGTGTGTGTGTGTGTGTGTGTGCCTTCTGTGGAAGGTTGGGAGTCGGGCTGGCAACTTGACACTGTAAAACTCCACTGCCAATCATGAGCGGACAAGGTAATCTGCTGTGGTGACCCCTAACCGGGAAAAGCCAGAAGAAGATATATATATATATATATATATATATATATATATATATATATATATATATATATGTATGTATATAAAATGTATACATTCATAGGTTAATACTAGGCTAATGGCCCTGGAGCCTTTACAAGCCTAGTCCATAGGATTACCCTGGCATTATGTCACCCAACCTTAGTTCATATATATATATATATATATATATATATATATATATATATATATATATATATAGATAGATAGATATCTTTCTATTTATCTATATGTGTATACAGACATACACACATGCATGCACATTTGTTTCCTGGAAAAATGAAAAAATAATTCTTAGAGATTTTTTTTCAGTTCTTTTGGGGGGTGAGATCAAGGCTCCATCCAGTTAGATGGGTAGTTGTATGTAATAAAAAAGGAGAAGGATATTTGAATTTAAAAATTAAAAATAAAACAGTTGTATATTTGACATCTATATACCTTTTTTGGAGGGTATTAAAACTGTGAAGGAGGAGGACGTTAGATTGACAGAGAAAACATTGTACATAAAACGTGGAGAGATGGGAAAAGTGAAAAGAGAAAGAAAGAATGTAAAAAGGAGAAGATGATGGAAAAATGAATATGATTATAAGATGAAGTTATGGAAAATTAAGATCAATGAAGTTATAAAAGATAGAAAGGAATGGTACAACATGACAACGGATTTAATATTTCCATGGAACAATCATAACTGTGAGAGTAAAAAAGCAATACCAATAGAAGGGGAGGATCTGAAGATTTTTATGAGGCCTCAATTTTTTAATGGAAAGTATTATTAGATGAATTGATTGTAAAAGTAATATGCAATATAAATCAGTGGAGTAGAGAACATGTATAGATTGTAATGAAGAAGAAACAAAACATGATGAGGCCTTAGTTTAACATATCATCTGAAGAATATGATTGCATATTGTATTTATGACTACACATTACTGTTCCTGTTATTCAGTGTTGTTCAGTGTTACTCTTTTTTTTTTTTTGTTACAGCATGCTGAAAGTCTCGGGTTTATGTCCTAAAGAAGAGCTAATTTTACCCTTTCACTCTATTATTCTTTGTTTTGTTTATTTGTGTTATAATTGTATTATGTCTGTTTGATTAATCACTGTTGTTCTCCTTTGTATATCCTAAATTGAGATTGAAACTGGTCAAAATTAATTGAAGCTCTACTCTGGTTATCAAATACATACATATATAAATAAATTAATAAATATCCATTGCTGAAACATTGGTCCTTCTTAATTAAGATTCAACCAATCAAGCAAATATAACATTAATGCTATGTCTCTCAGAACCCAGTGGATGCCCAAATGCATAATCCTACCCTATACAGTGCAAGCTATTCACCTGAGTACAAAAATCATTTACCAGTAGTTATGAGAGAATAAACTTTTATTCAATCATAGCACCTGAAAACTAAAATCCATACCCTATTAACATTATTATTCTAATTCTGAAGTCACTACAATTTGGAGAAAGAGCAATCACTACATATAAAAAATGGGGTCTATATCATATGAGCAAAAGTTCAAAAGAACGAATGCTCAAACATCGAAAAAGCACAAACATCAAACTTTATATTGTGGGGGACTGTGCCCCCCCCCCACACCCCCCACTAAATATATATTCCAATATATAGGGCTGTCCTATCTTACACCAAGAAAATCATGGTGTACACAGGTAGAACAAGCCAAAATTCTGTAAAACATGTGTTTGCGTGGCGCACGCCAGGTGTAAAAAAAAAAAAGGAAATAGCAGCTCCATTCACATCTGAGCACTGTGTTTGTGTGGCACGCCCCTGGGCTTAAACAGGAAGGCTATGGGAAGGGAAACCAACAGTTGGAAGTTAATCAAGGAGAACTAGCTTAGCTGGCTGATGAAATGTATCAGAATCAGCCAATTACACAGACAGCAGACCAGCCCAGAACACTACTGTAAACTAAGCAAACACCTTCCCCTCTGGTTTTTCCACAGTCTACACCACTGGTGTATACAAGCAGGGAAATTTTAACAAACAAACCTACAAAATGAGAACTGCTGCAGCAGGCAACATAGAACAACATGTGCAACAGGCTGAGGGTGGTGAGGATGTGAATGCTGCTGAACAACCCACAGTGAGAAGACAGAGAAGAGTGTACAGACCCAGGGTAACCTACAAGGGGCTACAAGAGCGACCTCCTACAGCAAATTGTTGAGCTATGCCAGCCACACCTGACACACCAAACTGGCCGAGGGGAACCCATCCCAGTGGATACCAAGGTATGTGTAGGCCTAAGTATACTAGCCACAGGTACCTCCCAAAGCACAGCTAGGGATATCATGGGGATCTCGCAGGCATAAGCATCCAGAGTATTCCACCAGTTCCAGGATGCTATGTCAGCACATGCCAGTGAGCACATATATTTCCTCAACACACGTGAGGTGTTGACCAGCAATATGTGTCTCTTCCATCAAACAGCAGAATACCCTGGGGTAGTGGGTGCTAAAGAGTGCACGCACATACGCATCAAAGCACCACCTGGTGAGCAGGGTAGGGCCTTCATCAACCACAGGGGCATCCCCTCCATCAACTGCCAAGTCGTATGCGATGCCCAGGGCATTATAATGAATGTGTGTGCTCACTGCCCTGGAAGCTATGACGATTCACACACATGATATCTGATGCAGCTGTACCAGAGATTTGTCGATGTGGACATCCCCTACGGTCACCTAGTGGGGGATGCTGGGTACACACTGGAGCCATGGCTGATGAGACCCATCAGAAATGAACACACATGAGCAACAATGCCATAACGAGGCACACGCACAGGCCAGACATATAATAGAGCATGTGTTTGGGATGCTCAGGTCACGGTTCCAATGTCTGGACACATCTGGTGGAGCCTTGCAGTTTTCACCAGCTACATGTACTCAAATTGTTATGGTATGTGTTATGATACACAACATGATCCTGTGGAAACAGCTGCAGCAGGAACAGCACGGAGCAGGGCCACACAGCCCCCCATCAATGCCAAGGCCTGTACAGGCACAGAGTGACTCGGAGGAGGAACAACCTGAGCCTGCCCCAGTAGGCAGAAGGAAGCGTGCCCAGTATGCCCTGGCCTTGGCAAAGAGGCAATGCATAGCACATGCACAGACACAGTAGAGACACAGGGAATGACACCTCTCTCTGACTCGCACAGACAGTAAAAGGGATGCCAAAAATGACACTTCCTGTGCTCAACCATGTATAGGGAGTGTACTATGTGCATCCGATATAGGCAGCACTCGAGCACCATCCGCAAGTCTGGGACACCCTCAAGGTAAGTCAATCAACCTACTAATTACCAAATGGAGTAGAATGTGTTGTTACCTGTAGCTATGGTATGGATGTGAGCATGCAAGGGAATTGAGTGGCCGAATGTTATGGCAGCAGACAGTAGACACCCATAATGGCACCATGACATCTGTAACACATACTGGAGTCACCATAGTAGCCAGTACTACACAGGGTGACAAAACTCACTGCAGGAAATGGGCTGAGAGGCATGTGTGTCCATAACACCCACACATGCCAGTCAGGAAGGTTCACATACCCAACAACAGTCTCAGCCAGCAGGACATAAACAAATGCTGTATTATGACCTCTGAATGAGCCCTATGAGCCCTATGGGTAACCCCTCCCCCAAGCCTACACCAACAGACTACAACAGGCCAGGCAGTTGCATGTAAGTTGTGAAGGCTAGGAAGTCAGAAACTAATATGTAGGTAATTAAAGCTAAGATCTGTAGTACACTGGTATGCCTCTAGCCAGCACGATAGGTAAGACTACAGACTGAAATGGAGTACCCGACATACCAGTACAGTCCTAGCAAATGTGTACAAGTGTCAGGCGTGCCCCCCATCCTACATACACTTATAGTAAAAGTCAGGTGTGCCCCCCCACTCCTGTGTAGAAATGTAGAAACAGTCAGGTGCCCCCCCCCCGCTATATAGAAATGTAGCAACAGTCAATGCTAAATGACCAATGGATACCATGCAGACACAGCATGCTACCTGTCGGTGTACAACACAAAAGTCAGCACCACAGTACATACTACCTGGACTTGATCCACACATGCAATACAGATGGCCATACTGGGCATGCTTACACACTTAGAGGAATGAAGGCAATGTCAGTCAACAACATACTGAAAGTTCATACTGGGCATGCTCACACACTTAAACACATGAAGGCCATGTCTGCAAACACCAGTGGACCAGACATATCTGGCAGTCACAGTTTTTAGTGCAGACACATGTCAGTACGCACCACTCCTGCCTTGCAAACATAGTGGATAGGAATACAAACATATATATAAAGACAACACACTATAATAAACCAAAGGTAGATGAACATAGATGTGTGGAAGAGGGTGACCATGACAAGGAGCCATCCGGGCCTGTCCCACCCAGCACACAGCCAAAGGGCCCCAAACACATGAGGTGCAGATGTCACCTACTGCAGATAGTAGCCACCAGTATCTGTCAGCATGACAGACTATGTGGTGCATGTGCCAGTTGTGCAACATGACTGTGCAAGGAAGTAGTCATCTAGTAGCTGTATACATGTACCTGTGACTTATGACCCCGTGTGTGTCCGTATGTGTCATGTCAACCCCTACATGAATGAGTTATGGCCCATGCACACACCGCCCTCCCCATAGCAGTATTATGACAAGCCTGCTGAGGTCATCCAATGTGAAATACACCTTTGGGAGAGCTGTAGCTCAGTAATCTCCATGGTGCGTCCCATAACTGCTGCAGTGAGAAACTAGTTAGGTAGTAGTTCTAACCCCAGACTTGGCAATTGTGTGAGTGTGTGTTTGTGTGCGTGTCTGTCTAGATAAAAAGCATAGAGAGAAATGCATTTTAGGCTACTCACACTCCGCACAATTCATATACTCAACTTTGGCAAGGCTGCTGATGTCACTCACCTAGAAATACACCTCTGGGAAGGTTATAGCCCAGTAATCTCCATAGCGCATCCTGTAACTGCGTACTGCTATAGTGTGATAATGTAGTTAGGTAGGTGTGCTAACCCCTGCCTTGGCAACTGTGTGACTGTGTGTGTGTGTCTAACTTAGTACAGAGCAATGCATTTTAGGCTACTCACACTCTGTACAATTCATATACTCTACGTTGGCAAGGCTGCTGATGTCACTCACCTAGAAATACATCTCTGGGAAAGTCACAACCCAGTAATCACCATAGTGTGTCCTGTAACTGCATACTGCTGTAATATAAAAAAGTAGTTAAGTAGGTGTTTGAACCCCAGACTTGGCAACTGTGTGTGTGTGGGTCTGACTGAGTAGAGAGCAATGGATTTTAGGCTACTCACACTGCATACAATTCATATACTCAACTTTGGCAAGGCTACTGATGTCACTCACTTAGAATTACACCTCTGGGAAAGTCATAACCCAGTAATCTCCCTAGCATGTCCTGTAACTGCATACTGCTGTAGTGTGATAAAGTAATTAAGTAGGTGTTTTAACCCCTGACTTGGCAACTGTGTTTGTGTATGAATGTGTGTGTGTGTGTGTGTGTGTGTGTGTGTGTGTGTGTGTGTGTGTGTGTGTGTGTGTGTGTCTGTGTCTGACTGAGTAGAGAGCAATGCTTTTTAGGCTACTCACACTCTGTACAATTCATATACTCAACTTTGCCAAAGCTGTTGATGTTACTCACCTAGATATACACCTCTGGGAAGGGTGCAGTGCAGTAATCTCCGTAGCGTGTCCTGCAACTGCATACTGCTGTAGTGTGATTTAGAACTGTGGTAGGGTTCCATCTCCACTCATGGCAGTTCTGGATGTTGTGTGTGTGTTTCAATGTCTGTGTATGGAGCAATGCATTATAGGCTACTCACTCACAGTACATTTCAAATGCCATACTTTGGCAATCCTACTGATGTCATTCATTGTGAAATACAACTTTGGGGAAAAAGTTCTTAAGTAATCCCTATGGTGCGACCTATAACTGCTCCATGCTGTAGTGTGATATAGGCCTTGGTCAGCAGTTCTATACTCACACATGTTAGTTGTGGATGTTTTGTGTGTGTCTCACTGTCTATATAGGGAGCAATGCATTTTAGGCTAGTCACTCACAGTACAGTTGAAATGCCCTTCTTTGGTAATCCTGCTGATGTCATTCATTGTGAAATACACCTTTGGAGAAGGCTTTCTCTTGTAATCCTTATGGTGTGTCCTAAAACAGCTCTATGCTGTAGTGTGATATAGACCTTGATTAAGGGTTCTATACCCACACATGTCAGTTGTGGATGTTTTGTGTGTGTCTCACTGTCTGTGTAGAGAGCAATGCATTTTTGGCTAGTCACATGCAGTACAGTTGAAATGCCCTTCTTTGATAATCCTGCGGATGTCATTCATTGTAAAATACACATTCAGGGAAGCAGTACTCAAGTAATGTCTGTGGCGCATACAATAACTGCAGAGTGCTGTAGTGTAATAAACTAGTTAGGTAGGGGTTCTACTCACAGACATGACAGGTACGTGTGTGTGTGTAACTCTTATCCTGTGTAGAGAGGGGGGTGAGTGTGTGACACCTCTGGGCAATGTGAAGCAGGATCTGCATATTTTATGGCAGCCCTACTATATATCACAATGTCAACCATACAGGGATAACAGATATAAATTAGCTGAGAAGCTGGGCTGCAAAGCCATACCCATACATGTGAAATCAAGGCCAGCCAATCACAGTTAGCAACCCCACTATTACCCAGGGCACACACTCAACCCATGTGTCATAAGCCCACACATGCCTAGGCAACAGCCAATATGTGGGTAGTACACTGCATATTGGCCACTAATAGTAACTATTCAGTGATGGCAGTGAGCTACAGAGGGCATGTCAACCTGCCCATCTGTCCAATATGCACGTACATGCAGACAGTGCACTTCCACCATGTTCCCCAATGGACACCTGCACCACCTGTGGTGCCTTCACATGTGATTCACAATGGACATACCATGCCTGACAACATGCCCTGTATGGACAGATGACACTGACATCAGGGAATGCTGTTAGCATGCTATCAATGTAGGTGCAGGGTAAACCTGCTGCCCATTACCAGTTATTGCCACAGGTGGGCAAGACTGTCACATCTGATGATAATCTGTGTTCACAACATGGGCCAGACACTCCAGGTACAGTTCTACATGTCACTGTACATGCATGTGGGAGGTGTGCGCATCCCAGACACCATCCATATCATGGACTAAGGAACACATACATGGCAAGTGATGCACAGCATTGGCCACACACAGTCACCCAGGTGACTGGATGAGGGATGCAATACCCACCTGTGTTGGCAAAGACAGAAATTACAGGCTGGAGCCACAATGCAGACCATTGTCATGTGGCCTGATGCCAAGGTATACCCATTGCCTACCCTTGTACAGCCTTTTGGCACAGTTGACCACCACACACCCATGCAGACATGCACCCATGCATGTCAGAACTGGCACCCTGTGTGTTCATGTGTGTGTTGTATGGTGCATATGTCCACATCCACACTCACTACAACCCCTCAGGGAATACTGAAGCATGCTGTCTGATGTCTGACACCTCCTCATACTCTTTGTCCATACGACCTCTGTATGACCCGTGTGGTGCATGTGATACCTGCACATTGCTGTGTTGCAGCAATCCCACTAGTGATGAGTTGCACTCCTGGACCTGCCAAATGTGTCAATGTGTGTGCATCCCTTTGTGAATGTGCCTGTGTTGATGCTGGCACATGTTCATGTAGACAGGCAAGTGTACATCACCTACCGTATATCTACCGTATCCCTGTTGCAGATGTCACTCACCATCACATATATGTTCTGAGTGCTCCACAGCAGGTAACCTATGTGGTGCATCCAATAACTGTGTCGAACTGTGATAGTACTACATAGTTGTCAGAGGTTTGATACCCTGTGCTGGTAGGTGTGTGACACAAACATGCTTCAGCTTTACTCACCCACCACTCCCTGACATGTATTTGCCTTTGTCTGCCTCCCCCACTGCCTGTCTGGTGGATGTGGAGACCCACACCTGCTTTGGTTAGGCAACAGCATGTGTATTTTAAGTGATGCTCATGATCAGCTGATGGCCTCTGCATGAATTGCAGTCCTCCCCTAGCTGATTTCATGCGGAACAGCTGTGGTAACATTCCCATAAACTCCAAACACCAACAAACAATGTAACAGCTGAACACAAAAGGCTGCAGACCGCAAATGCCACTGCACCAGAAGAACGATGAAGCTGTATCGTAAAAACCACTTTAATGGATAATAGAAATGAAAAAAACACACAGATAAAAGTAAAGTGCTTTTCGTCCCACTTAATTGTGGGACTTCTTCAGACAAAGAACCATACAACAACTACAGATATATTCCTGATGGGGTGGTGCCACAATTACAAGCACCACAGCTGAACTTAATACTAATTAAGTGTTAAGTAGTTTAAACTATTAAAGAAACTGTGTTTGCCATGAAACATTGAATATCATGCTTATCTGACAACAACTAAACAAGTTGGGGACATTTAAATGTTATAAATTGTATAATATTAAGAACTTTTTTAAAAAACTTTTTAACATCTTTTTTAAAACATGTATATACTTAACGATATTGGGTCCTTAGTAATGAGATATGATTCCAATAAATACATACGAAATATATAATATAAAATACACGTATTTACCATAAGCAAAATCCTGTTGTCAAATAATAGCTTACTATAGAAAAACTCATGAATCTAGTGTGTATACCATGTGAAAAAGGGAAGGGGAAAAAAAGGGGCAAAAACACAATTCGAATGCCACAACTAATTTAAACAAATAATAGTTTGACCCAATAAAGAACTTTGTTACCATAAAGGTAGTCTAACCTGGTACTAGTCTAATGTGAACCAAAACCATGATTGAAGCAACCGGCCAAGGATTCCGCAGACATTTCTACATTATTAAAGCAGCTGGACCAGAAACTAGTTAAACATAAAAAAACGCAATTGGAAATTGCCTATTTTTGAGAGTGTTTAAGTGAGGGAATAGTCCCTAAAGGTTTAAGATCTTGGCATTACCCGACTGGGCTCATGGACGGGTCACTATTTCACCAAGATCTACTTAAACCTTTCAACAAACATGGGTTAGAACTACTAGAAGTAATGTATAAACACTACCAACAATCGGCTGCTTTGCTTATGGAAAAAGCAACCACCTTGAATGAATTAATTCAAAAGAATATTCATTTTACACGATACCAGTATGATTATGAATGTATCTTCGGCAGTATTGATCAATATATGGGCAAAATAAAAGAAGGCAAACTCAAAAAATTAAACAGAGACAGACAAGCATACAGCAGTGGAATGGCTTACCCAACCCCCCCCCCCTTCCCAAGTTAAAACATGGATTGGTCCTAAGCAACCTACCGGAAGGAATTACACAAGCCAAGTTGATAATAGTGTGCAAATCCCACAAGACAATTTGCCATTTAACAATGCAAATAATGTGGAGCAACATAATATTGGCAATGTTGTGGATGAATCAACTCCCCAGCAGCCAATTATTTGAATGGGAGCCTCGCATTACAACTTGAGGAAGAATACGAACTACGAGAACAATCACAACAACAGGAACAACACCAACCCATGAGGGAAGAGGGGGAGGTAAATATTGACTCCAACATTTACCCCATTATTTTACATAACCTAGACAAGGACTTTAAAATTTTCAACTATACCAATGTGGTAATTGAACCTGTTGTTACTGAACTATTGTCTAGAGGTAACACCTTTGTTCCCAGCAGTAAGGCTGACATTGTTAAAACATTAATTGATTTAAAATTATTTCTTAGAAAAATGAATTTGAATCTATTTTTCAGTGGTGAACAAACAGAAACTAACAATTTCCATATTACTAGTACATTTCTGCCATCTATGCACCCTGTTTTGAGTTTATTTGAAAAAATATGTGAGATAGATCTAAGACATATGTTGTGTTCTAAATTCAATAGGAAGAACATGTCATTTAATGTTACTACAAAAGAAAGAACAGCTTTGCAGTCACTGAGAGAAACAGGGGTTAGGTTCATGCAACCAGATAAAGGAGGCGGACTATTGGTTATGATACAGGCACAATATAGTGACAAAATGTCGAGTATATTAAACAGAGATGCTTACCAAGAAACCTCCAGAAATGAATTGCAACAAGCATACTCTAGAATAGGGTCACTATTTAATGACTTCTTCATAGAAGGCAGAATAGACCTGTCAACATTCAACTATTTGACCATGTTAACACCTAGAACCCCAAACCTTTTTGGTATTCCTAAAATACATAAATCACTGGTTGATCCCCCCATGAGACCTTTAGTTGATGCTAGAAATAGTGTCACATACATGTGCGTGAAAATGGTGGATAATATTTTACAGAAATATGTACAACAAGAGAAAGCAATACGTAAAGACTCTTGGTCTTTCCTTCAGAATATTAACAACTTTGAGTACAATGGCAGCTTAAACTTTCTGTCAATGTGAAAGATTTGTACATATGCATCCCTCACCAAGATGGCATACAATGGGTGAGCTTCATGTTAAGGAAAAGAGGGGCTAAACAGTTAGAAATCACCTTGACAGAAGACATGCTAGACATAGCTCTATCATACAACTTCTTGATTTTTAACAACAAAACCTACCTACAGAAAATAGGTGTAGCCATGGGCTCCCCATGTGGGGAGAGCTTCGCTAATTTAGTCATGGCTTACTGGGAACAAGAAGTGATAGGGAAGGATGACCAAATGATGAATAAAATTAAATTCTATACACGTTTCCTAGATGACATTTTTATTTTACTGGAAGGAGACGAAAAAACAGCACTTGATTTGGTTTCATCTTTCAATAACAGCTCTGGTTTCTTGTCTTTCACGTATACATATAGTAATGAAAGGATTGCCTACTTAGATGTAGATTTATGGAAGGACCATAAGAACAGATCATTTTGTGCTAAAATTTATAGGAAAGAAACATATTCTAACTCCTTTCTTCATTATACTAGCAACCATCCTTGGTATCAGAAAAAGTCAGTAATAAAGGCCAATTGGTCAGAGCAGCCCGTATGGTGTCCAGAGATGTGGATTTTTTTGATGAGTGCCAATTACTCAGAGACATGTTTATGAGATGTGGTTATCCAAAACAACTCATAGACAGTCTGATCAATGAAGTAAAAACAAAAAGAGAATCAGGTATTTACCAAGCTAACCTTGGTGGTACAAAACACTCGGTGGTACAGGTTCAAAAACCAGACACATCACTACTAAGATTGGCAGTCATAACCCCTTTCAGTATTGAGAGTGAGGTTATCACATTGATAATCAATAACAATTGGCCAATAATTAATAATGACAAATAATTAGGAAATAAACTACAGAAAAAAACAAAAATAGTTTGGAGAAGAGGTAAAAACATCAAACAAATCATGCAGAGCAACATACAGGGTCTACCATGGAGAAAGGGCATGTTTCAATGCAATATGTGTAATTATTGTTCTCATATTAATACTGGGGAAACTTTTTCCATAAGGAATGTTACATATGAGGTGAGACACACATTTTCCTGTCAGTCTAAAGGTGTAGTATATGTAGTCCAGTGTCAACAATCCCCAGCATTTTATTTTGGGAAAACTGACAGAAAACTCTGTGAACGTTTCTATGAACACTTATATGCTATTAGGAAAAACAAATCTGAAAATGCATTAGTAAAACATACAATGGAAAATCTGAATCATAAATTTCTGTTTAGAGCAGTCGATTGTGTTCCCACAGATGGTAGGGGTGAACCATACCATGTAAAATTAGAGGTATTGGAATTATGCTGGCAGATCCAGTGTAATGCCAGTGTCATTCCTGGACTCAATGAAATATGCTCTCTTTATCCAATATTGAAGCTAAGAAGTTTGTGTAGATGAGGATATAACTATACACATATTCCATTTGGATCCAACAGTGTAGTTATATCCATGTATTGACATACTTACACTTTCACACTTTTTCATATTATACTTCTTATACATATATTTTATGTGTATGTACTGAATAGATCTATCTCTATTTCATCATGTTTGTGATTTAGATATTAGTTATTGTTTCAGTATCGACTTGTTCTATACAGTTATGTTCTACATCAACCTGGTTTTCTATGATGTCATTGGTGATATTTATATATATATATATATATATTATTCAATTTTTCCCAACCCCCCCCCCTCCTTTTTCATACACACTATGCATACCAGATCTAAGAGTCTTATGTATTTAGACACACTGTTTTTGCTTGCTTGATACGGTCTTTACACATTGTTTATATACATGGTTCAGATGTATTCCTTGGATCAGCTAGTTCCACTACTATAGACTTATCGCCCTCAATGTATACAAGGCACATATCATAGTTTGCAATATTCTTAACAAATTGTTTTAATATTTATTCTATTCATGGTTTTGGTTCACATTAGACTAGTACCAGGTTAGACTACCTTTATGGTAACAAAGTTCTTTATTGGGTCAAACTATTATTTGTTTAATTAGTTGTGGCATTTGAATTGTGTTTTTTGCCCCTTTTTTTCCCCTTCCCTTTTTCACATGGTATACACACTAGATTCATGAGTTTTTCTATAGTAAGCTATTGCTTGACAACAGGATTTTGCTTATGGTAAATACCTGTATTTTATATTATATATTTCGTATGTATTTATTGGATTCATATATCATTACTAAGGACCCAATATTGTTAAGTATATAAATATTTTAAAAAAGATTTTAAAAAGTTTTTAAAAAAAAGTTCTTAATATTTTACAATTTATAACATTTAAACTACTTAACACTTAATTAGTATTAAGTTCAGCTGTGGTGTTTGTAATTGTGGCACCACCCCACCAGGATATACATCTGTAGTTGTTGTATGGTTCTTTGTCTGAAGAAGTCCCACAACTAAGTGGGATGAAAAGCACTTTACTTTTATCTGTGTGTTTTTTCTTCTATTATCCATTAAAGTGTTTTTTACGATACAGCTTCATTGTTCTTCTGGTGCAGTGGCATTTGTGATCTACAGCCTTTTGTAACATTCCCATAGCCAGTTGCATGGAAACACACTCCAATACCTAGGAACATCATGGTGGTGTTGGCCCTTTTCAGTCACTGTGAGCAGGAACTAGATCTGTTGTTTGGCAAACAGCATTTCAGATGGATTGGGGATTTACCTCTAACAACATACACTGTGCAAAGATGGCAACAAACAGGAGGGGGATGTGCCTGACCTGACTACAGACTGTAAGTGCTGCTATACTGCATTTGGAGTAATGTTGGTTTAACAGTGTTTGTCTTGCTATGGCTGTCGTACATGTCGCAATACTTGCCATGTCAGTTCCATGTATATGAGGAATTCCCATCTGCAGGGTCATTTGCAGACTGGGCAGTGTTGTGCCTTTGGTTTCATGTGTTATCCATGGTGCATCTATCTGTGGAAAGCAGAAGGTAGTGTGAGGATTGCAGTCTGTAGATGGTGAAGGCCGTGCCAGTTACTGACTTCATATCCCTCATAGGACATATATTGCAGCAAACCATGTTACAATGGTAAATGTATGAGGTTATCACAGCAACATGTCTATACTGGACTTGTTTATGTGCTGTCAGCCACACCTCTGTCAACCTTTGCACATATGTCGTGCATGACGTGATGCATATGTGCTGTACACCATAAATACTGTCATCATATCTGATAACAAGCCAGTGATATATCAGATTGCTACACGTCATGTACAGCAGGGGTTATATTTCATGACATAACCTGGACATTGTGTGGATGTTTGTACAGTACTGAGGTCTGTGTAGTGATGGTGACTTTCATCAGTATGTGTATTGTTAATATGTACTTTAGCCTGTGTAGAGACTGTGGTAGATGTCATTGTTGTAGCTCCCCTTCTATCTGATGTTACATGCTGCCCCACTGTATGGTGCCATTTTGCTGGACATGTTTGTAGGGCCATACACACACATGTCCCATACCACTGACAGCCATCAGACCAAACTGTGTAGCAGCCCAGTATATGTAGGGTCATTCTGTGAGTGGCACATATGAGGATGGTGTAGAACAGATACTCTATATACTGTAATATTATGCTAGCTTACCATATGTGGCTGTGGCTGTGTTCACATTGGTTGTGGTTATGCACTTTCACACAGGTGTATCTTACCCTGTGCTGTGACATGGCTGTTGAGCCTGCTATATATGCAGGTACATGTGCATTCCCCCCTAAGAGATGTAGGCCAGTGTTGAGCCAGTCTGCCTGTTGCCTGCACAGTGCATTGTTACATGCCTAGCAGCTTAGTGTACTTACCCAGTGAGATGTCGTGCAGATACTTGCCAGATGTACTGCTGCCAGGCCTCCCTTTAAAGTCATGTATGTCAGACAGAGCAGTGGGATGCTGTACAGATGTATGTCAATATCTAGTGGGTACTATGTGGCCATGGCACCCCTGTACCAGCAGTCATTATGTGTCAGGCCAGACATGAGTGTGTGAATCCAAAACCTATGGTGGCAAATGTATGCCAGTCATTATGTGTTATACCCAGCTATGTGGCTGTCTACATCCATATTGTCAGGCTTGGTACACATGTTGTGCACTAAGGGATTATGTGTATACCTCTGGACTGTACAGGGTGTGTCCGAAGTTCCACATATATTGACCAATATCTCTGCTGCACTCCACTGGGGCATTACATGCTAGCAGTGGTACTTTACAATGATTTACTTAAGATGTTTGTCAGTAGCCAATGGCACACATGTTATAAGCAGATGTCACCTTCCACACACACCATGTCTGTGAAGACAATCCCAATGACAGTAGCAATAGTCTAGTAATATACCTGATATATATACCTGACATCCCCTTGCACTACGACTTTGGGACTATAGGGCTCGGGTAGGGCTACACTCCATGTCCAGGACATATGGTGGAAAGATATGTACATATACTTATCCAGACAGCCATACATATATATAAAATTACACGTGTGTACTACTTCCAATTCCCATTGTCATGGCAACCACCCACTATAAATTCTTACAGCATGTGGGTGTGGTCCCATTACATTTCTTGTGTGATGGACATCCTTCCTGTGAGTGGACATCAGTGTTACAGACAGCAGGTAGCAATACCTCTTACAGGAGAACCAGCACACTTAGAGCAGTGACATATTTGTAGGAGGATCAGGAACTACAGACAGACTTTGAGTAGAGTTGTGTTATGCTTTGTATAGTACTGGTGTTACAGGGTGTGTGTGTGTGTGTGTGTGTGTGTGTGTGTGTGTGTGTGTGTGTGTGTGTGTGTGTGTGTGTGTGTGTGTGTGTGTGTGTGTGTGTGTATTCATACTAGTCTACCTTGGAATGCAGTCTGTCTGCATAGCTCACTACTGTGGGTCAATCCTCTTGCTGGACAGAGGTATGCCTATCATGTGTTGTCCATCCACCACACAAATCCTGTGTCAGATATTACACTGGCACTGTGTGTGTTATCAGTACATGGCTACATCAATTTCTGTTTCTAACCTCAATTCCCTGACTAAGGGTATGTTGCAGACAATCCAGTAAAACCATCACCTTGCTTAGTGCATGGCAACAGTGGTCCACATATGTGCCTGTGTTCCAGCCTCTGTCCTCCACCTACATACCAGGCTTTGCACATATGTCATGCTGATGGGTGTTGTTCTGTAGTGGGCTGTGAGTATATCACACTGCCATTACTGCCATTAGTCCACTACTGTGTATCCCCCATACATACAGTGGGGCTGAGGCCATAAATCTGTGGGTGTCACCTACACAATACATGTGGGCCCTTATGCACTCCGGGGGACAGTGTATGTAACAGTTGCATATGGGCCTATATTATTGAGTATAGGTGGGGGGCACCATAAATGACCTTGGCTGTTACAAAATGTGGAGGTATCAGGGGTGAGCTGCCACAAGGTATCTGGATGTACAGTACCGTATACTTCACCTATATTGACATTACTTACATGAATTGGGGTACTACAAGCCTACTGCCTCTTGCCATACAGACATTTCTGTTTGTTGGTGTGCTTGTGATGGTGTAGTTATGCCTTGTTAAGTACCAGTTACAACCCATTTGCTCACAAAACGTCTTTACCTCCTACTGAGTTTGTAAAGAGTGTAGATAGAGGCTGCTGAACTACACACCTGCAGTACATACAGTTGATTATTTGGTATCCTGCGGCCCAGTCTGTCTTCACTATTGTACAATTTGAAGGGCTTGGCCTGGACAGCAACAGTTGTGAACCTTTCCAGACTACTGTATTAGTGTAACTGTTTCACAGTTGCAGTACTCTGTTTATATGGTTGTCAGTATCTGAACAGCTATATGACATGGCATATAGAACTGTTGTAGTACACAATTAAAGGATTCCCATTCCCATTTCTGCAAACCTGTGTGTGGTGTCTTTCCTATGACCTTTCTATGGGTATATGTTGCAGGCAACGACTGACATTAGTATGTGTTGCCCATACAGTGTTCAGTTGTTCAGGTGTTAACTGTAAGCATAGTGGTTGTTCCATATTGTGTGCACCTTCTGCATATGTATCTTACTGTACATATATCTGCGTGTGTATGTGTAGTCACGTATATATATATATATATATATATATATATATATATATATATATATATATATGTGTGTGTGTGTGTGTGTGTGTGTGTGTGTGTGTATCTGTATCTGCATATCTGTGTCTGTGTATTGGTATCCTGGGGATGTTGATGGCTTACACATATTACATGCCGTTTGGGAGGCAGACTGTACTTGGTAGTGTATTGCAGGGTGAACGTGTTTGGCTGTGGGGGATGTCTATTTGTACAAGACATATAGTGTGTGAGGTCTCTCAACCCCATTAACGGTGCATGTGGACATATGTGTATTTGTTAATCTGCCCTATCTACAGATGTATGGCCATGGGTACTTATATAGATATATATATTTGCTAACATATATATAACTATGTCCGTATATACCTACATAGATATATAGCTGTGTACACCTATGTAATGTGCTGTGTATATGTAGACATATAGGTGTAGACACATATATGTGCCAATTTAGGCATATGCATGTATATATGTGCATATGTAGTGATATATATGTATATAGAGTTAGCAAAAAATATATATATATATATATATATATATATATATATATATATATATATGTTGTATCTGTTTAGATTTTAATATAGTATCACACACAGACATCTAGGTGTTGGCATACATTCTCTGTACTGTTGCATGACAGGACTGGATGATGTGTTTCTGGAAACACTGAATTTCTGTGTGACTGTCATGGCTAATTGGTATATCACTTTGTCTAGGGTGTGTAGGGTCCTTGGTTTGAGCCTTGTAAGAGATGTTTGTTTTGTTGTTGGGCAGAACACAGCCCGTTGGATACAGAGTGATTAAGGAACTTTAAAGCAGTTGTAAGAAGGTTTGCATGGGTTTGCGTGGAGCTAAGCATTGCCTACACAGGTTAAGCAATTTAAAAGCTAACTGAGTGTATGAAAATGTAAGCGGAGGTTAGGAGTGCTTACTGTCGTGCAAACCCACGAAAACCCACCAACTGCTTTAAAGTGCCTTAATCACTCTGTATCCAATGGGCCATGTTCTGCCCAGCAACAAAATAAACAGCTCCTGCAAGGCTCAAAACCAGGACCCTGTATACCATACACAAAGTGATTTACCACTAAGTCATGGCAGATATGTATAATCATGATGTTTTCACATACATATCCTCCAGCCCAGGTATTCAACACTACAGGGAATGTATTCCACCATGTAGATGTATGTGTGTGTGTCTATATATTAATATTTAAATGGATATAACATGTCTATATATGTAGATATAGCTATAGAAATACACACACACACACACACACACATATATATATATATATATATATATATATATATATATATATATATATATATATATATATATATATATATATATATATATGCCAATATATACATATATACCTAGATACGCATACATCTATAGATATATATGTATACTTCCATATGTCCACATATATACAGCGCTAAAAATACATATATGTAAGCATATATATATGGTTCACCTTTCAAAGTAAGAAAATTATGTCTCCGAAAGCTGGAAGGCCGAAAGTATGTTTTCAACATTGCACAATCTTGCAATAAATGCATCGAATGTGCAATGAGCAAATGTCACTATGCATTCGCTCATTGCAGATTTGGCAATTTGGGTGTGGATGGCATTATAGTGGGGAAGGGGAACATTTGCCTTTCCCCACTGTAGTGCAAACTCTGAGTTAGTATATTAAAGTAGGGTGGTTATGGGGTGCCGGGTGGCTTGCCCCCTTGCATTATGATGTGTAGTTAGATAATCAGTGATGCTGCTTTTAGATTTGCTGATTTTTGAACTGTGGTGTAATTAGAAATGACAGATTGGTCCTTTCAGTTTGCAGAAAGGGCTGTTCGAAGAAATGATTGTCTCCCCTTCAAAGGTAAATGCATTTATATTTATATAGGTATATATGGGCATAGATCTGTAGATGAAATTGGGAACATAACCACAACATATATGTCCACATGCACCATTGATGGGTTTGAGAGACCCAAACAACATACATCTGGCATGGATAGGTATCCCCCCCCCCCTCCATAGCCAAGCACGTCTGGCCTGCAATACACTACCAACCTTAGCAGATCTCATAACCAGGACCCCACATGACAAGGGCAGTACATGTTAACAGTACTCCATCCCACCTGTAAGATGTCAGGCTGGCATTACTAACATATCATGCAGTACAGTCAAGTGAAGTGTCATACTTGGGGAAACCCCCTGGGCAGATGCAGTAAGTAGCTGGGATCCCTCATACGATCCAACAGGCCTACACCTGACAATGGATTCACCAATGTTGGCAAGGACGACCACAAATCCACCATGCCAGCTGGGAACTACCACCCAGTAGCCTGATGACCCTGGTCTGCAGGGACATGGAACATATTAACAATGAACCCATGGACAATGTCACTGGTAATCTTAGCACATGGGACCCCGGCAATGTTGGACTTGTCAAAGGCAGAGAATACAACCTGAACCTGGTATACCTCCTTGATGCAATCATGACAGATGTAGATGAGGGTTAGGAGGTGCACAATGCCTATGTAGATCATAGCAGACTTTTGTACACCATCCCACATGTAGGAATGTGTGTAGACATTAAGGGATCCACCTCTATTCATAGAATATGTTTCCACCAGGACTACTTGGCAAATGCCAACATTCCACAGATGCCATCCCATGGACATACAGTCCTTCAAGGGTCACAGATGTATTAATGCCCTCCTCCACACTGTAGAGGTGTGTAGCACTACTGGGGTTGTTATAACTCAATGGGTGTGGCTGTTGTGGACACATCCACCATCATTGCAGTTACTGTTGCGTCTATCCCCCCCACATAGCTGTCTGTAATACTATACAGTGTATGTTATCAGATTGTTAGTTGTTGTTTACACCATTCACAGTAGTTGAGCACCTCACATCCTCCTAAGGGTAGGGCTATTCCACTGGCATTGGCACACTCTTGTTACTGAGGTGAGGATCGCAGTAGAGTGGTAAAGGGACATACGCCCTGCTGTTAGCATGTTCAGTGTCATCCACATTGCAGCCTACATATATAGCAATGTGAGGTTGTGCCTATCCTGCCTTGGTGGGATTACATGGGCAACAGATGTGTTACCTGCAGAGGGACATACCTCCATGTGTACAGTCTTATATCTGTACTGCATCCAAACCAAAGGGTCTGTGTGTTGTACCCAGCCATGCCATGTTTACCACCTACTACACTTACTGGTGTTCACTGTAGAAGGCCTGCTGACACCACTACACCCATCAGCCATGTGGCACATGGAAAAACACAACACAATCAGAATAGATAATGGTGAAAACAATACAACATTGTTAATTACAGCTATAATGCATCATGGCTGCACAGCTACACCTTCCAAGATATAAACATTTCACTTTACTGCTGACAACATGCTACACAGCATTCCATTGCTACACTGTTGTACAGTCACGCTGTGCATCAGCACCATGTTAGCCTGTCCCTGCATTTTTGTTATGGATGACAGGATGTGGTACAGGTATGATCATATGCACAGGATGTGCTGTTGGTTTGCCAGAGGCCTATGCTGAGCCAAACAACTGACAATGTGTGTGTGTGTGTGTGTGTGTGTGTGTGTGTGTGTGTGTGTGTGTGTGTGTGTGTGTGTGTGTGTGTGTGGGCAGAGTACTGTTATGGGCCAATGGTGATGTCATGTGTGCAGGCATGGGGTTGCCCTAGGTTTGTTGTTTATGTGTGTGTGTCTGCATGCAAACAGTTCCACCATATGGCTGCCCTATACGGGGATTTGTGAGACAGCTACAGACTGTACCTGGCAGGACTTGCAGTTCACCATCTCCGGCCATGGACATGGGACCTGTGCCTGGCAGGGGTGCTACAGGCAGTATCAGGTACCAAGCCAGATCGGGAAATGTTTCCCGAGGTTGACAGATGTCCACTGGATCCAGGTCCCTCCTGGGCCAGGACCATGTGTACATGGTCTGCTATGACGGTCTGGGACAGAACCCCCCCACAGCGCTGGGGCTGGTACTGCCACTATGGGAGTGGCTATGACTGGTGGGAGGTCCACAGTGACCTCCAGCTGCTGGTGTTGCTGGCATATGTCCACATAGCCATCCCGCCCTGTCCTGATACATGGGCATGACATTGTTGATGAGATCCAATGTCTCATCCCACTGTCTATCCATGACCTCGGTGTAATTATGAATGGCACCTGCTAGGTCACGGATGCTGTCAGTTACAGAGGTGTGATGAGCCCTCTGTGCCCTTAGCCCTGTCTGGTGTACTGTTCCATTCATGCCTGTGCCTCCATGTCAGCCTGGAACATGCGTGTAGTTGATATAGATGTGGCACATCTGCCAGGGGCATGATGACCAGCAGTGCTCCGATGAGCACCCCTGAACATCTGCCTATGTAGTACCTCACCGGACATCTGGCTATGGCTGCTGTGTCCTGAGACATGTAGCATAGATACCACACTGTCCTGGCCAATGCCAGCCGTAGACTGTCCCACAGCTAAGGCCAACGGTGATGAGGTATTTAGAGGCAGTGTGACTGTGTGCGTGGATGGGGTGGATACTTGTGGGATGTCAATTGATGGCCCAGCGGCAGCCCTTGATGACCCTGCCTGTGCCTCGACACACCTATCCTCATGGTCACTGTATGTATCAGTGACATCAGATTCCCTGCAGGAGGGACCCAGCCCCACCTCGCCACTTGTGAGGGGAAAATAGGGAACAGA
This sequence comes from Protopterus annectens, assembly GCF_019279795.1. Classification (NCBI taxonomy): domain Eukaryota; kingdom Metazoa; phylum Chordata; order Ceratodontiformes; family Protopteridae; genus Protopterus; species Protopterus annectens. The sequence continues at coordinate 1,087,287,734 of NC_056725.1, forward strand.
CTGTAAGACCTGTACATCACCGCTAAACAGTACACACACACACACACACACACACACACACACACACATGTCTGCAGACATGGCCACACTCACAGACATACACACATGCATTCGACATACATGACAACCCATACACTCCAAAGAATCCACACAAGGAATGCTGAGAACAAAACTTTATAAGACGCAAAGCTTTCGGGTATAACCCTTTTTCAATACTGAATACAAACATACAATAAGCAACTGCTTTTATACAAGTCAAAAAGTCACATGACTGCAGCCAAAATCACATGAAAAATTTAAAAAGCTTCAAAAAAAATTTAAAGAAATCTATATATATTTTAAATATATATAAATATAAAAATATATAAGTATAAAAATATACATATAAAGGATATGGAACATAACAATAAAACAATCAAATACATAATAAAACAAAGTATAGTATTCATTTCAGGTTCCGTTGTAATCTAACAAGGATAGGTTTGATACTAACAGTACTGTTAATACCAGGGGGGCTGTCAGCTCCTAGGCGCACAATCCATTGATACTCTTTGGTCTCAAGGTAGTTATTAGTATCACCACACCTATTTGAGGGAACAACTAAATCTATGACCCTAAATCTGAATGTATGAATATTCCCATTAGAGTCAATATGCTTAAATAAAGCATTATTAGCATACTGTCTCCTTATTTCTGACTTGTGTTCAATAATCCTATCTTTGAGTCTACGTGTAGTCTTACCAACGTAGTATGCAGGGCATGCAACACATGATGCCATGTATACCACATTGGTAGAAGTACAGGTGGCTCTAACATGAAATTTATATGTATGATGTGTTTTCAAATGTACATATGTAGCAGATTCCAAACTATTAACCAAGTCAGAACAACAGGAGCAATGATGGCATTGGTAGGTGCCAAAATGGGATTCAGAATACAAAAGTCTGTCAAAAGATAATCCAGAGGGAGGGCGAAAATCTTTATAACATAGCATACTTTTGAGATTTCTCATATTTCTAAAACTAAAAAATGGTTTATCACCTAGCAATTTTAAAAGTTCAGGCGATGCCATTAAAATAGGCCAGTATTTGTAAATTGTACGCTTAACAAGAGTAACCTTACTAGCAAAACCAGTGACATATCTAAACCTCTGATGCATATCAGTATTAGAGGTTATATTAGCTCTAATATCAAGAACTGTAAGTTGTGGATTTCTAAAATATGGGGCATATAATGAGTGTCTATTGTTAGAAACATAATCTTTTAGTTCATCCAAAATAGTAGCAGTATAACCACAGTCAAGGAAATCCTTACATGTTTCAGATAACTGTACATTAAAAATAGCATCATCTGTATTGAGTCTGCTGACTCTAATAAATTGAGATTTAACCACACCCCGGAAGACATGTAGGGCATGCATGCTATCTGCATGTACATATCTGCCTATATGTGTTTCTTTCTTATAAACAGTAGTATTAAGAGTTCCATTATTTAGAAAGATGCTAACATCAAGAAAAGAGGCCTCTTTACTGGTAATAGTTGATTTAAACTTTAAAAAGGCTGTAGTACTATTCAAACTTAATATATACTGTTCCAAACTGAGCATAGAGCCATTCCAAATTAAAAAAACAGTCATCAACGAAACGTTGGTAAAACACAACACGTGTATCCAAAAAGTTTACGCCATCATGCATATTATCTAGTTCCCACTGATATAGTACTAGATTTGCATACGTATTGGCCACGGGGGTGCCCATAGCAACCCCGTTGACCTGTAGATATGGTTGTTGATTAAAGATGAACACATTATGACTAAGTACCAAATCCAAAAGTTGGCATATATTTTGAATGGAGTCATGAGTCAGAGATTTCTCAGCTGTTAGAAATTTTCTTATAGACTCTACACCATATAGATTAGGAATGATGGTAAACAGTGAAACAATATCTAATGTAACAAATAAAAAGTCATCAAAATTCCGTAACTCACTATAATACCAGATGGATAGTTTGGATAAAAAGTCACCAGTATCCTTTATAACAAAATTACATTTGTCTAGAAAAGGAAAGAGTTGTTTTTGAAGGTACACCGAAATAGGTTCGGTGACCCATCCATTGCCAGAGACAATGGGCCTCATAGGAGGGTCCAACTGGCATTTGTGTATTTTTGGAAGTCCATACAATTGTGGTATAGTTGAGCACAGTACAGAAAAGAAGTGGAACAATTCTAAATCAATGTTATTATTAAACTGCATATCATATATAGACAAATTGACATTAGTGATATGTTTCTTAACATCTAATAGACTGATTTTTTTGAACGATAAATGATCAACCAACAACTTCTCCATCGATAAATTATACCAAGCCCTGTCCATGATTACAATACTACCACCTTTGTCAGCCTGTTTAATAATGATCTCCTCATTATGTTTAAGATTTTCCAGCGCAAGGTGTTGTTCATAACTCATATTATAACTAAACATCCTATCATGGACTTTATGTTGTTCTCTAAAATCAGCTTCACAAACATTATGAAAGGCAACAGTAATAGGTGCATATAAAGGAATGAAAACACTACGTTTTTTAAGAACATTACTAGGGTCAGAGTTATTATTAAACAGCAGTTTTAAATTCAGATTTCTCACAAACACTTTGAGGTCAGTAATAATACTAACCAAATCCAAACTTCCCATAGGTATAAAATTTAACCCCTTAGAAAGAAGAGATATATGAGAGTCATTCAAGACGAAGGAAGAGAGGTTTAAAACTCCTCTTACTGTCTGCGGGCATTCTTGCCTTGTCTCATAGGACTGTCGTGTTTTCATTTCGTCGACGTAGTTTCTTGCCTCATAAGAGAGGATTCCCTTTTCTTTAGATGCTCCTGCACACATTCCGGTTTCTCTAACTGGAAGCGTTTCTCTACGAAGTTTAAAGTAGACTGATGGATTTTCTTATTCGCTTGTTGTACGTCCATCACCGAAGTCAGAGCATTAACTGAAATTTCCTTCACTGGCGCCATTACAGCGTCAGCGTTAGTAGAGGAGGGAGTAGTTATAGGTTTAGTGAGAGTTAAAGTGACATTGTCCTTTAATGGAGGATCGGCGCCAATAATCAAACTAGAGATGGAGGGTTGGAAATCATCTAGCGCCCTCACAGAAGTGCTGGCATAAGTTTTTTGAGTAGACACTTCTAGTGTTGAATCTCTTGGGTCATTCCTTGGCCAAGAGAAGATGTGACCCAAATGAAAATCGTTGATATCTCGGGAAAGTTTTCGTTTCTTGACTATCTCGAGTTTATCATCTAGTTCACGAAATTTATTAAACAGAGAGTTATATCTGGAAGACATATCAGAAAAACATACACGAAAAGGCCAGCAAAATAGTTCCACCATTTATTAAGAGGTAAGAAAACGGACCAAATGGTACCGTAATTTAGACAAAATTATATGAAAATGGCTATAGATCCAACCAGTCAATTCAAGCGTGAAATTGACTCATTTCTACAATCTGCATTGGAGGAGGGTATTATCACATCTAAAACTGTACAACATTTACAGGTTAAAGATCCTGACAGACAAATTTTATATTTGCTCCCTAAAATACATAAATCTATCACACACCCACCAGGAAGGTCAATTGTTTCTGGCCATGGCTCCCTCACTGAACCATTATCTGCATTTCTAACCCAATTTCTTAAACCTTTATTGTCATTGGTTAGAGCAAGAATTCAGGATACCACGCAATTCTTGAAATTAATTGAGGATAGTCAGCTTGAGCCCAATTGGTTGATGTGTACATTGGATGTAAAATCTCTTTATACCAGTATACCACATTGGGCCAGGCTTCAGGCTTTGGAATATTGGCTTACTAGATCAGAACTCTATCCTCCGGGCTTTAATACTTTTCTTATTTGCCTAACAGAACATGTCCTGACCAAAAATGTGTTCTATTTCCAAGGGGAGTGCTATTCGCAGCTGCAAGGTACGGCCATGGGGGCTTCTTTCGCCCCTATTTATGCAGATCTTTTTATGGCCTACCTGGAGGAGTGCATTATTTACAATCCCCCACATAACATATTTCTAGTGGAAATGGACATATGGAGGAGATATCTTGATGATTGCTGGATGGTGTGGCGTGCGGATGAAGACTATCTTAAAGAATTTCTGGAATATCTTAATAATAATATCTGGGGAATTGAATTTTCGGTCACATTCCATAAGGAGACGATTGACTTTTTGGATGTAACCATATATCGGGACATTGATCATACACTTAATACCAAAATTCACCGGAAATATCCTCAGTTCAATACTCTATTACATGCTCAGAGTATGCATCCACGTCACACCATCCGCAACATCCCTAAATCTCAATATTTGAGAATTCGGAGAATTAATTCCTCTCAAGAAGATTATACAGCTGCCAAATCTGATTTAAAATCCAGATTTTTGGATAGAGGATACTGTACCTCTGATATTGAATCTGCTAGAATTTGGTCAGATAGACAGGAAAGGGCAGCACTGTTGGAATATAAGGACAAAAGTCAACATCCCAGTAGTCAAAAGATTAGACTCATCACTACTTTAGGTAAAAACTACCAAACAGTGAGGCAAGCTGTCAATAACAATTGGAATATTCTATTAGCCAATGACTTCTTGAAGGGTATCCTGGATAATCAATGCTCTTTTTCATTTAGAAGAGGTAAAACGTTGGGTGGCTTGCTTTCCCACTATAAACACAGGGAAAGTGGTGCAGCCAAATATAAACAACTTACCATCATGGGGGATGAGTTAATAGGAACATTTCGATGTGGACATTGTGTATCTTGTGCCAACGTCAGTCAGTTGAAACAGTTTACGAGTTCTAATACCAGTAAAGTATATGACATGAGGATTTTTGGCAATTGTTCAACTAGCTGGGTTATATATCTGGCTACATGCCAATGTAAATCTTTTTACTTTGGCAAAACATCACGTTCATTACGTATAAGAATTGGTGAACACCGTAGTGACATCAGGAACCACAAAACATCCAATGCACTATATCTACATACGATTAAACATCCAAGTGCCAAGTTTATGTTCACTATTATTGATAAAATTACTGGTAACAGAAATAATACGACAGGTTGGCCAGGAATACTGAGCCATAAGGAAAAGTACTGGATCACACACCTTGGTGCCCTTTTTCCACCTGGCTTGAATGACCATCTATAAATTATGATATTTACTATTTAATCATCATTTGTGTATATGGTTGCCATTATTGTATGTATACTAAATACATAGCATATATGTTATAGGATCAGATGTTTAGATGTTTTTTCCATCTGGTCTGCATTATTATCTATGGATTATTATCCATATATTACTATATTTACCTTTTTTGTCATCATTTGTATATCTCTTGGTTTTATTGTAGTAAGATTTTTATGTAATAACTTACTACTTGCCTATATTATACCTTGCCAGAGGTTTGTTTCTGATAATTATATATTTTTTGATTACATGTTATTATATCCATGAATTTGGATATACATTTTTTGTTCATCATACTAATTTTTCTGTTTTTGGTATGACTTTAATTTTGTGCTGAGAGCCTAATTTGAATGTCTTTATTCCTATTGGACAACAATAGTATTTATACTGACGCTGGTTTGAATTTAAACAATTTTGTTTGCTTATACTCACTGAAGAAGGCAGGTGCCGAAACTAGTATGAGTATCTTTGTCTAAATTACGGTACCATTTGGTCCGTTTTCTTACCTCTTAATAAACAGTGGAACTATTTTGCTGGCCTTTTCGTGTTTGTTTCAAGGTTGGTTGGCCGAGCAAGTCGTACGAGCGAGGACTGGTGTTTGGTTATATCAGAAAAACATGCCAAAGATTTAGGTTCTTGATCTAGTTTAATAATCTCAGTTTTTAATTCTTGTTCAACAGATAGAAAATATTCATTCATCAGTGACATATAGTCTAAACTGAGTTTTAAGTTCATTTGCTGCCATATTTTGAGTAGCTCATACACTCCACCAGACAGCACCTACAGACAGCTCCAGCACCTCATAACACAACCAATAGCAGGTGATGGTGAAGTACAGTATCCCACACAAACCTGTAATTACACACATCAGCATGCAGGACATGTGGTGCTCAACAGCATGCAGTGCAACTGTAGTCAATCCCCATTACCAACATTATGCATGGCTGTGATGCATGGCTTCTGTTAGTAGGGCCCTACCACTAGAACACACTGCACCCATGTCCACAGCATTGCTGTGCATATGTTCAACACCCTGGCATTTACCATGCACCATACCTCACAGGTGTACACACCATTGCAGGATGTGTATCTGTGTGTCAGTTATGTTTCCTCTGCTGCTCACAGCCTCTGAGTATTTCTGGGTTACATGTGGACACATGTTTAGTGATTGCCTGATGTGTGTTCACAGATGTCATCATCAGTGGTGCATGTATGAGTGAAAGAATACCATTAAACCAACCACAGACAATGTACTGTACCTATGGTGAGTGTAGAGACCATTATTGACATGGCACTCTCTTCCATGACATGCCATGGTGCAATACTGCTGCATATGGCAGCACTACACATACCTGATATGTGACATATGACCTAGGCAGTCAATTGCATTACAGGCCATATGTGTCAGTTGTGCAGATGCTGGTTGGGATGCATACCGTTTGTGGGTGCATATGTGTGCACACACATATCATGATGGTATGTAGCAATAACTGCTATGTGTACTACTGCGGTCACTATACCTGGCAGGGGTATAGTAGCATGGGTCATCATCATAAGCCAGTGATTGGTCAGTCAGGGATACAAATGTTCCCCAATCCTGCATGTTTGCATGCTAAACACGTGCACAGACCTTGAAGGTCATACAGTACCATCACTAGGGCCATGGAGTCAGGGTTATATCTGCCATACTTCCTGACCTTGACTGTGTGCAGATAGAGTCATTCTCTGTGGGTTTGTCTCTTCCCTCCAGTGCACTGTTGTGTTTCAGGATGCCACACCCTCACCATCTCTTGCTACATTGCAAATGCTCGACATATGTGGCCTACACATATGTGTCATATTGCAGTATCCCAAACTAGGAACACCATGTGTACTGGCATATTCCCTGCCAATGCAGGGCAAACATGCAGGTGTATAGTGGCACCAGCATTGTACAGATGGGGATGTCATCCCTGGATTGGGGTGAGGTGTGGATAATGCAGCACATGCATCATAACTGCAACTTCCTGGACTTCCCCAACATGGTTCTGGTACATCAGATCACATTGCAACACATGGCTTTGGCAATGTCCCACCATTATGCAGGTCATATCTGTACTGAGCCCTGGCTGATGTTGCCTGTGGTACATATAAGTTCATAGGTGAGTACTGGTCTGATTGGTCCTGGGGCCTACATAAGCCTAGCCACAGGGGTTATCAGCCATGCACCACCCAATAATGTTATTCCCCTGTGCCCCTGTCAGGCTGTGGCACAGATGTACTACCCAGGATGAATGCCCCTTTTCCCATCCAGTTGTCAAGTGTTTTTGAAAAGATGGCCAATGAGTAGCATCGCCTGACATGAAAGGGTAGCCTGTTCCAGAATGTGGGAATTCCCCAGGACAGGGCCTTATTCCTCCAGTTTGTTCTGTGTAATGGTTGATGAGGTTTAGGACCATGGACCATTTGTTTGCAGAGGGAGTGGGATTTATTTATGTGTAGCATGTTCAACTGCTCTGTGTATGACATAGCTGTGTATGCTAGGAGGATGTCAGCTGTGCCTGGGCAATGTGCACTGAAGTGTAGCTACATTTGTCTGAGATGGTCTGTGTATTGCATGTGTTTGAGGCTGGTAATCCCATTAGTGAGGTGTGTGACCTGTCAGTGAACATGTACAGCATGCATTATGGGTAGGTGTGTTAGATGTGTACATGGCCTACACCTTTGCTATGACACGCACAGTGAATTGCCAAGCATAACCTTAAACCATACTCATCGGCATCTGGCTGCTGCTTTGCTGGTATCCCAAAGGCACCTACATTGAGATGAGATAGAGTTGATGTTAGTGGCCACAGCTGTGGCATTGCTACAGGGTGGGTGCATTAGTACAGTAAAACAACAGCTGAAGTCCACAGTACTACAGATTATGCATAACTGCTTATCAGTACTACACAGCAACAGACTCCACATCTCACATATGCATGATCTACCTGTACAGATGCATACACAACAGTGGTCTACTGATATGCCCTGGAACCTTACCTGCATGCTCCATGTCTGGTGTGTGGGTAGCACTCACCTCCATGACTGTATATGTCTGCAGCTTTTGTGGGCAGGCAGGTGCTACCAGGCTCATGAGCAGCTCCTCCACTTTGGTGAGGGGGGATGGATGTTATGGCCCCCCCCCGTTGCAAGGTGGTTACCCTGCACAGCAGCAGTATGGTGACATACATGGTGGAGCAGGTCACTACAATGATGGCAGACCTGCTCATATGTACGGCTGTGCATCCCCACCTCATTCACCCTGCGGACCACATCGTTCCACATGGCGGTCCTCTCATGCGGGTCCTGGCTTGTCCTTGAGAACAGCAGCTGGTACTGTTGGATGATGCTGGTGAGTATTATGTCATCCTCAGCGGCACTATAAGTGGGATTCGTTGGGTGCGCCATACTTTCTGAGAGACATAAAGATGGAAATATGTCTGAGCAACTCATATGGCATGTTTACCATAATACAATACACATAGTCTCCCGCCACCATATCAGCTCCAACTTAATGTTCACACAACGCAAGTGGTATGTCTCCTGTTCATCTACCATTGGGACATATATTGCATTGTACAACACTTTCTGCTATGTGTTTATAGACTGTGGGGACACTACAGCTGCTAGGCTGTTACAGAGTATTTCACCTGCATGCCATTGTCACTGCCACTATGTTTCCACATATGGATGTGGTATGCTTGCTATGTGATTGCTACACATCTGCCATTCTGTGTTATTGGGGATATCTATGCATGCTGTTGAACATGTTCTGGGATTGTGTGGACTATTACAACCCACATATGTTCTATCACAGTTACACAACAGTATGTGTAGGGGTTATTTGCCAGCAGGAACACCACTCCCACCTAATGTGCACATGTGACCAGTCCACATCACATCCGTGACCCAGCATGGAACCTCATTATCTACTGTTCTGGCACTAGCTTCATGTGAAACCACCTCAGGGGATGGTGTCCCCCCCATGGAGCACACACAGACATATGTCTTTCACCCAGTTAGGTCCAGGGTCTTGTTCACAGGGAGCTCCACAGAGACATGGGGTATGTGCTACATCACCTGCAGGCATGCAGTACACATACACAAGGTTAGACATGCATGTTCCTCCTGCTCAGCCAACAGCCCAGGCACCTTTATGACCATGTAGATGTTGTCATGACTGTCCATGGGTGGGCACCATATTCCCTTTGTTCCCATATGGGGGCTCAATGACCTCCACATTCCAAAAGGAACTACCCATCCACAGTGTTTCATCACCACATGTGTCATATACCAGCCCTGTATGCTGTCTTGTTTGTCACCCAAACAAACCTACATACCAATATGTGCCTAATGCCCTTTGCCAACATATATTTCCCTCCTTCTTAAACAATTGCGATGTGTTCCCAACATGGGTTACACACCACACTCCACACTTCATTTTACAGCCATGTACTGGTGTGTAGATATGTTGTGTATTGATGTGTGATGTTCTCTCACATATATCATGGCAGGGGACATGTATTGACATATATATATATATATATATATATATATATATATATATATATATATATATATATATATATATGTGTGTGTGTGTGTGTGTGTGTGTGTGTGTGTGTGTATACCTATACATGTCAGTATTATGTATATGTGTGTATGTGTGTTTATATATATATATATATATATATATATATATATATATATATATATATATATATATATATCTACATGATTTACCAGTGAAATGTCGCCGTGCAATTGCATAGCTATGAAGTATTCGAACAACAGATTTTCGAATACTTCATATGTGTGCAGGTTACATGAGCGAACGTCATTTTTGTGAATGGACTGTGCATTCGCAAATATAACGGTCGCTCATGTAAAGGATTGCGGTACAGTGTGGTTAGGGAAATACATCCCTTTCCTCACTATAGTGCGGTCTCGGATCTAGAATATTTAGTAAGGGGGGGTGTGTGGGGGTGGTGCAGGGCGGCTTTCCCCCCTGCATAAATGAGATGTTTGGTTAGCTAGTTAAGGAGTTACGGGAAGGGTGGGATTGCTGTTAAGTGCTGAAAATGTCGTGATTAACATTTTCGGCATTAACAGCTATTTTGCGACATTAGGGACGTTCTGTAATGTGTACTTTCAGCGAAACACCGCTAATAAGTACACTATTTTTTATAAATTTCGAGATTATGATAGTAAACCTATATATACATATGTGCATATATGTGTAGATATCATTATGTGTTGTTTATTTACCTATATATATATATATATATATATATATGTATAACTGTCCGAGGTTCTGTAGACATACACAGCTGTGAATATCACACATATATGTATCTGTATGTGGGGTGCATACAAACATCTGTTCCACACTCTTGTAACTTTCTTTACTTCACAGCTGAACTGTTCTGCCTTGCTGCAACACAGACAGGTGTCACATGTGAACACAGACTAACATTAGAGGGGTATATATGGTGACAGATTTTAGATATGCATATTATACTGCTATGGCAGTTGGGCATGCTATGCTACACTTTAACATGACTGTCCTGCACGTGGTGTGGTCTCACACCCATGTGTCTATCGTGGCAGTATTAATACCACCACCAGCCATTGGCCACAGTAGTGTACAGAACACAGATATCATGGGTCACATCTTTGCCATTAACTGCTGATCTGCACAGTTTACAGGTATGTCCCACTGCCCACTGGGACTGCCACTACTGTCCAGAGCAATTGTTGAGCAGAACATCATTACAGAAACAAGTACTGATGGCACACATAAACCATTTCACATTATACATCCTATTACTCTATGCCATATACTACATGCAAGTAAATACATATCTGTTTCAAATACATTTTATGTTTTTTTCCACTGTAACAAATTCCTGACCTCTCTCTCTCTTTCTCTTTCTCTTTCTTTCTCTCTCTCTCTTTCTCCAGTAGAGTGATTGAGCTGGTTTGAGTAGATTGCAGCATTCTTTTGTAGGTATTGCACATGATCAGGTGATGGTCTCTGCACCAGTCAGTGTCCACCAGTTGCTAATTGCATGCAGCCTGCTGTGTAGTACTTCAGATAACCACTGTCATGGCAACCCTGTACTATAAATTGCTGCCTTCTGTGGGCGTTGTCCCTTCACCTTTCCAGTATGAATGACATCCTTCCTGTGTGTGGACATCAGTGTTACAGACAGCAGGTAGCTATACCTCTTACAGCAGAACTTGCAGACACAGGCCAAATACATATTTGGGTAAGGTTCCAGACCTACAGACAGCATGAGTAGTGTTGTCGTTTGCATTGTATCTTGCTGGTCTTACAGGGTTTCTGTGTACATGGTACTTTTGCATGGAATGTTGTCTGTCTGCATAGCTCTCAACTGTAGGCCTATTCATATGATACCAGGAGGATTGGCTGTTAGGTTTTGTCTGTGCACCACACAGGTATTGTTCCAGATATATCAGTGGCATTCTGTCTGTTGAGTGCTATCAGTACATGGCTACATCCATATGTATTTCAATGTTGTATTCCTCCATAAGGGTATGCTGCAACAAATCCTGTAACACCAGCAATTTCCAGGGTGTGTAACAGCAATAATGCAAATATGGCCCTATGTTCCTGCCTCTGTCCTCCATATATATGCCAGTCTTTGTCCTGCTGTGATACAAAAAGGAGTTGTTAGGTAATGGCCTATCATTATTTACCGCTAGCATTACTGCTATCATCCCAGTCATGTCATGGACTCCCACACCAACTATTGGGCCAAGTCCATATATATGGGGGCAACAGGTCGAGAATGCATATGTGCCCTTGCACATTCCAGAGGTAAGTGTGTGGTACACAGCCTTTTATGGGGGGGGGGGGGTTCAATGCCATTAACCTAGGTTGTAACACCTTTTCAGGGCTATAACTGTTAAGACAAGGGTCATTCAGTGTGAGTTAGGTTAAGCAATGTTATGTACAAGATACTGTGACATTAACACAAGTGCTACTTTTCCCCTAGGGCTTGACTACAGGGTGTAATTGGAGGCTGCTGAAGTACATCTGCAATTGTTGATTGTTATGTATCTTGAAGGCAAATCCTGTGTCTACTGTTGTACTAATTGAAGGCCTTGGTCTGGACAGCATAGTATGGTATATATCCACATTGCTTGCATCTACTGTTTTGTGTGGGGCTTGCATTCATCACTGATTACATATTTCAAACTTTATGTAGTGTAAGAACTGGCATACATTATTGTATAGTACACAAATAAAGGTTATCTGTGTATGCATACTTGTGTGTCATGTCATGTCCTTTGAATTGTGAGTGGGTATATGTTTAATATCAGTATTCTCATTTGTGGGAATGGTTGCCACTATACACATTTCACAGGTGGCAGTTAAAGGGGTTGTGGCTGAGGGATATACTTTGCACCCAGTACTTCCACACTACTTCTACATATGTATGGCTACTAATACCTTTTGTCTGTGTATATGTGTATGTACCTATATATAGCTCTTTGTGTGTGTGTGTGTGTGTGTGTGTGTGTGTGTGTGTATATATATATATATATATATATATATATATATATATATATATATATATACATACACATATATGACATATTTATGTATCTATATACAATTGATGTTAGCCTGACGAGCCTGGTCTGCAAGGCCATAGAACGTATCTCCATGGAACTTAGAAACAAAGACACTGGTAATCTCCAAACTCGGGTCCCCACCCAGTTCGGGTTTGTAAAAGGCAGATCATGTCTCCTAAACCTGATAGACCTCTTTGAAGCAGTCACCAAAGCCGTAGACAAGGGTAAGGTGGTTCACACAGCCTATGTAGATCTTGCCAAGGCTTTCAACTCCATCCCCCACTCTGGGATTATAGATAAACTCACTAAACTAGGTATAAATCCCTATATCACAAGATGGGTTGCCAACTGGCTCACTGACAGAACCCACACTGTGAAAGTAGCAGAATCCAAATCCGACTTCAGACCAGTGACAAGTGGAGTACCACAGGGTTCAGTCCTGGGTCCTCTCCTGTTTGGTATCTACTTATCTGAAGTACAGGCTAACACAGACGGTCTTTGGCTATTGAAGGTCGCAGATGAATGCAAACTAGAAGCCATCATCAAAACTCCTAACGATGTGGACATCCTACAAAAGGGCCTCACTGAGACAGATGCCTGGTGTCAAAGCCATGGCCTCAAGCTTAATGCCAAAAAGTGCATTGTCATCCCCTTTGGTAAAAACTCTGTTCCCATGAACTGCAACATAGGCGGTAGTATACTTAACACCAAAAGTGGGATATGAGACCTTGGGACACAGGTGAACAGTAGTCTCGCCTTTGATAATCACATCGCCACAGTAGTCAGGAAATCCTTCTACATGGCACACCTCATTACAAAAGGTTTCTCATCCAGAAAAAAGAGGTCATTGTTCCCCTCTACTCATCACTCATTTGACCCATTATAGAGTACAATGCCCCTTTTGGTATGTACCTCACAAGACATCTACAAGAACTGGAAAGGCCACAGAAATACCTCACAAAGAGGATTACCAGCCTCAAACAGATGCCCTACGCAGACCGTCTCAAAAAACTCCAGCTTTACTCCGTCGCATATCGCCTACTTAGAGGTGATCTCTGCCTAACATACAAAGCTAAGTCAAACCCAGAGCTGTTGGACATGCTCCACTTAAAGAAATCCCAATCCCTCTGAGCTACACGCTATAGGGACCTTGTCACCACAATAAACAGAACATGCCGGAGAGATAGATTCCTGTCACAGAGACTTCCCATACTCTGGAATAAACTACCTATCTATATCAAACAAAGCTCCTCATTAGCACTCCTCAAGAAAAATCTTGATGATTGGATGGGAAATAGGAAATTCACCCCGGGGATAACTTCTGTGGCTCTGCTCGACAGTGGCACAGGAAAATAATTTTCTTAGGTGGCAAAAGCCAGGGTATCATTTTGGCTGGGCTTGTATAGGCCCCAGGGCCGATAGCCTAGTACTTACCTATGAGCATATGAACCTATGTTATAGCTGTCTATCTGTCTACATTTACAGATATATATCTGTCCATATGTCCATGCATGTTCGGCTCATATTTTGGCCTGTACCTCATTCTCTTGGAATTGACATGGATGATCGCAGCATTGAAGTCAGTAACTAGTGCCAACACGTTTGTGTTTCAGACTTCATCTCCTGCTACATATGTGTTCTAATACATTTAACTGTGTAACTAGCAACATTTTAAGTGTATTAGAGCATTAGTTGACATATATCCCCATTTGTACCCACATTGTGGCATACTTTGTCCAGACGTCTTGCATTAACAGGATGTGTGGTATGATATTAATACATTTCTTGTACTGTTGACTGATTGTGCTGGATGATATGTTTGTGAAAACATCAGGTTATGTATATCTGCCATGGTTTAGTGGCAAATCACTTTGTGTATGGAGTGCAGGTTCCTGGGTTCGAGCATTGCAGAGGCAATTTATTTTGTTGCTGGGCAGAACAAGGCCCATTGGATACAGAGTGATTAAGGCACTTTTAAGCAGTTGTAAGCAGGTTTGTGTGGGTTTGTGTGACGGTAAGCACTGCTAACCTCCACTTATGTTTTCTTACACTCAGTTATCTTCAGAATTGCTCAACCTGTGTAGTCATAGCTTACCCCTGTGCAAACCCACACAAACCCGCTTACTGCTGCTTAAAAGTGCTTACTGTTGCTTACCCCGTGCTAATTTCTTTAAAAGAAAAGAAAAAGGGGTTGATAGGAAAGTGGTGAAAAAAGGGCCACAAAGAAGGAAAGACAGTAGGGAAAATAGCTAGGCATGTGCAGGAAGGGTATAGGAAAGGTCCATAGCTTCCCATTTCTTCTACAACAACAGCTGTGCATATATACTGAATTTGGAGGTACATTTGGACTCTCAAACCCATGGGAGAGGGGTGAGGACAACATAAATTCATTGTGATGCCAATTAGACCAGATTACATGTGTCCAGTGAACACATGTGCAAAATGGACAGCTATGTGTGGGTGAGATTTTTTGTGGGAACAGATTGCCCATTTTTTTTTTCAGGTGAGGGTGGGATGTTGGGGAGGGTTAGTAGGTATATTTGGGAAGGTAGGTTGGGTAGGTTAACAGACAAGACAAACAAGACACATACAGAGGCGGTATATGACACATGTGGGGGTTAAACACCTTGGTCGGGAGGGGTGTTTGGAAGCCGCAAGCCCATGAGTCCCCAAATGGAAACAGTAGGACTGAGGTCCCCGCCCATGGGCAGACACCACTGCACTTTCATGGCCCCAAAGGAGGCTGTGCTGGGGGCTGTGTAGGAGGGGCAGGCTCACCCTCTAATTGTGCCACTCGGCCATCAAGCTGGCGTAGCCGGTCTCGAAACTCCATATCGAGCTCCCTACACACCATGGCCCAGACATGTTGACAGGTGACAGGTTCCACTCTGTGCCCGCTCAGAGGGGGGAGGTGAGCCCCATCCCCTGCAGAGGTTCCACCCGAAGGTGGCGCAGGGTTCATGGAGGAGGAGGTCCCAAGCTGGGCCCCAGATGTGCTGGTGCCCAGTGCCATGGCCAGCTGAGGTGGGACAGGTGGGTCCACTGGGACCGGCCTTCCCATACGAGCTATGTTGTAGCAGGTGTATGACAGATATGGGTTAGTAACAGTCAACAGCATTCAGGATTAGTTATAACAGCATGCATAGGTATTCCCATTAACCCAAAACAGCAGATTTAAAACAGTTGCAGAGCAGGCAGAACACATGCATATATGGAACATCAGTGTCCATTACAAGAACATGCAGGGTTCATTGATGGCAACAGGCCACCAATATGGGTGTATTTTAACATGGCACATGCATAGGAACAAATGTGAATATTTATAAACCATTAGGACATATGTCCCAACAAACATTTGGAGTGTACACAATACCAAATGACGAGTGTCATTGAGTTATTTTGCACATATGGTAGGGGTGAGAGAGAGAGTTCAATTAACAACTAATATATCCTTGTAGTTTTCACAACATTCTTAGTCACTGCAGTAATCTTTCCCTTATATGTATTATTACACTACCCAATAGCCTTATATTGTACACTGGTATGTTTATAGTTTATTATATACTTGATCTGTCTTGCATACAGGCGTGACAAGATACAGGTGTTAATGCAACATATGCTGAGAATTGCTGTCATACACTTTGGGTGAGGTGCTAGAATGACAGGTTTGTTTTCATATACATTCTATGACTATGTACATGTTTGACTAACAGTTATATGTCATTAACGGCTGCCTACATTTCTTGGATCATCACACTGATTTTTCAGGGGAACAGGGTACCAGGCTGGTGATATGGGCCATTTATGTGGACATCCTACAGGAAAGGCCTTGCTGAGACAGATGCCTGGTGTCAGAGCCATGGCCTCAAGCTCAATGCCAAAAAGTGCAGTGTCATCCCCTTTGGTAAAAACTCTGTACCCATGAACTACTACATAGGCAGCAATCTACTTAATACCGAATATGTGATAAGGAACCTTGGGACCCAGTTGGACAGTAGTCTCTCCTTTGATAGTCACATCACCACAGTAGTCAGGAAGTCCTTCTACGTGGCACACATCATCATAAAAGGGTTCTCATCCAGGAAAAAAGAGGTCATTGTTCCCCTCTATCCGACACTTATTAGACCCATTATAGAGTACAACACCCCTTTTGGAATGTACCTCACAAGACATCTGCAGAAGCTGGAAAGGCCACAGAAGTACCTCACAAAGAGGATTACTGGCCTCAAACAAATGCCCTACACTGACCACCTCAAAAAACTCCAGCTTTACTCCGTAGCATATCGCCTACTCCAAGGTGATCTCTGCCTAACATACAAAGCTATGTCAAACCCAGAGCTGTTGGACATGCTACACCTAAAGAAATCCCAGTCTCTCCGAGCTACATACTCTAGGGACCTGAACCTTGTCACCACAATAAACAGGACATACTGGAGGGATAGATTCCTGTCCCAGAGACTTTCCATACACTGAAAAAGGCTACCATCTATGTCAAGCAAAGTTTTTCATTAGCACTCTTCAAGAAAAATTTTGATGAGTGGATGGGAAATAGGAAATACACCTCGGGGATCACTTCTGTGTCTCTGCTCGACAGTGGCACAGGAAAATAACTTTCTTGGGTGGTGTAAGCCAGGGAACCTTGTTGGCTAGGCTTAAGTAGGCCCTTGGGCTGATAACCTAGTACCTACCTATGAACCTATGAACCTATGCTGGACAGATTGGAAGAGTTGTGGGGTATGAATATGCATATAACTTTCAATTTGAACATTCTAGCAAATTCTGTACAGCTGTTGGGTGTAATTATGCATACAGCTTTCTATCTGAACATTGTAACAAAATCTGTACAGTTGTGGGGTATGATTATGCATACAACTTAGTAGCACTCCCAGGATTCAAACCCCTGATGTGTGTGGCAAAAAGTTAAAGCTACCATCACAGTACACTGTGCTATCAGGGAATTGATACACAGCTTTTTTACTGTTTTCTATCTAAGTCTCCCTCACTTATACAATATGGCTGACCTCTTGACACTTTCAACATTGTTATGCAGGACTTCATACACATTTTATCTGCATACCACAGTGTGGGTAACACTGCTTAAAATACAACAGTACTGTTTATAGTATGCAACAGTTTGCCAACATATGACAGAAGAGTAAAGAGAAATACTCCAGGGGTTATACTTTTATTCACAGACTATTACAGATTCATTTCTACTGGTACAACACTTTCTAAGGCTCTTATATTTATTTGTTATGACAGTACATGCAGATTAATTACTAGCCTGCCTCATGATGCAGCATTTGCAACCTAGCATCATGGGCTTGCTGGTTCGCAGCCCGCTCATCTGCAGCTGTTGGAGAAATACAGTGATATTTAGCCATACCTATCCATAGTATACACAAGCTAGGCAATTCTTAACTACTTAGTAGAATGAGTACTTACTCAGTACTGGGACAGTAGGTATCTGCCAAGACTCCTGGATCCAGTGTTGCAGTACATCCCCCCTCTGCTGCTTCAGGTCAGCATAGTGGTGCCTGACCTGCTCACCATTCCGGGGTATACCTGTGGCACTGGTGAGGTCACAGGTGAGACTGTCCCAGGCTTCCATTTTATACTGCAAGCCCTGGTACTGGCCCTGCAGTAGTCTCTCCTCATGGTGTTTTGCCAGGAGCCATACCATGATTTCCTGGATGACTCAGTGTTGCACTCTAAAATGAGTGCCTCCACACACACCAGCCATTCTGCCTGCAGTAGGAAGCTGCAACCAGTTATGGAATGTATTCCCGCCTGTGAGGTTTAAATACGGCCAATTACTTGCACTTTTCCGTGATTGGCTGGGTTTGAAAAGGTAAGCTATGGGCACACCTGCTTACCTAAGGTTGGCAGTGCTTAAAGAGGTATACCACTAGGCAGATTGAATTGGCTCCCCAACACATTGCTTACTCTTACTAAGTTGAGCTGTACTGTGGTAAGCATTGCTTAATAGTTAATTAACACTATAATTGCCTTTTGGCAGTGATTTATTATTCATTACAGGTTATATATGTGTCTGGTATTCATGATTCTACACTTCTACTACTTCTACACTTTATTGCAATAACACCTCACATCTATGATTACTGCAGTACTCCAGTTCACATATTTATGTCATGTAGCAGGTTATACCACTTCACACTGTACATAGATTCAGTTCACATGTTTGGTTTGATTTTCCTGTGTTGAGGATTAGTTTGCTGATACCCCATTCATATGTATTGATATAATGGCTTATTGATTAACTGCTGAGACTATAGTGTACAAGGTCCTGAGTTTGAGCCTTGCAGAGGCAGTTTATTTTATTGCTGGGCAGAACATGGGCCGTTGGGTACAGAGTGATTAAGGCACTTTAAAGCAGTTGTAAGCGGGTGTGTGTGGGTGTGCGCTGAGCTAAGCAATGCTAACTTCCGGTTACAGTTTCTTACACTTAGCTTCTACTTTGCTTAATCTGTGTAGGTAATGCTTACCCCTGTGCAAACGCACTTAAACATGCTTACTAGTGCTTAAATATGCTTACTACTGCTTATCTGTGCTTAAACCTGTTTACTAGTGCCTTATTCATTATGACACTGACACTTCACATGTGCATTTAATGCAGTACTCCATTTCACATTTAAATGTTATTTAGTAGGTTATACCTCAAAAAGATGAAAAAATATGTTCATATACTGATTTCACTTGGAAAATGGTATGTGCTGCAGTGGGACTCGAACTGGGAATGCTTGTTCATTAAGCTGATGCTCTAACCACTACATTATTGCTGTGCTGCTTCATTTGCATATATATTCCTTGTTATCCTCTTCAGCCTTTTAAGCTACTTTAAGTGTAGCTAAGCGATGGGCAAACCCGTGCACCTATGTGGTTTAAAAAAAAAATAAAGTGGTTTCTTATTTTTATTTTGATGTCCTGTTGCTGTTGTACACATGGGGGATTGTTGGTTGGGATATGCAGACACCTATGAGTGGTCTCGCTCATTTATTTACACTTTCTGCTGTTCTACTTTGCAGGGGCATGTTTATTCTGAGAGCTCTGCACTCATACATGTCCCCTGCACTTGTCCACGCTCTGTGTAGGATTAGGAGGTGAGGCAGCGCGCTTTCATTAATATGCATGGCACGCTGCCATCCTCCTCCTAAACTGCCACTTCTGTGCAGGACTAGATTAGTCCTGCACAGAAGGTTAGTAAATCTGGGGGAAAATCGTATTTCACATCAAAATTGAAGATTTCATGTGTGAGGGGATGGGGGGTCTATTGCTCATAATGGTGAATGTGTGATTTTGGAATTCCTAACCCCAAGTACCCAAATGAGCAGTCAGCTAGCATGACATTTGTGATCTCTTTGACTTTCTGAAGGAAGGCCTCACAGTTGTAATAACAATGACAACTTACTAATGACTGCAAAACCAAATGTTTAAAGATGCACCAGCGACAGGACTCAGATCTTATTCCATCCAATGAATTTATGTGCTGAGAGCAGAAACTCAATTCCTCTGGATAAATACTGGCAAAAGTGATTGCAGCCACTACAGAAATAAAATGTATTGCCTTCACTGGGAGACATCAAGAATAATAAGAAAGGCTTAAATATGCCAAAGTGTACTTTCTACACTAAAAGCCACAGCTCTTCAGGAAATCGAGGCTAAACTATCAGCAGATGAGGCCAGTATGGATACCTTAGCTACAAACTGAATGAACTAGAAACTTGCCACCAATACAACAACCTAAAGTTAGTGGATCTTAAAGGAGCCTCAGAAGGTGAAGATCGGCATGAATTTTTAGAAGCCCACCATCTGACTGCAGTGGGTTTCAGTCAAGAAATAACTGTAGAAAGGGCCCATAGGTCTTTCTGATCTCTCTCTGATCAGGTAAATTACCTAGGCACATCATTTTTCAGTTGTTAAATTATGATGATAAGGAAGTGATTTTAAATGCTGCTAAAAGGGACCACTGACTCCTGATATTAGGCCAGAAAGTCAAGCTACTGTAGGACTTTTCCAACATGATAATTTCAAAACATAAGGGGTTTGCTGAGGTGCACTGTCTGTGCTATAAAAATAGAAGGGCCACATATTTTCAACATCCTACAGTCCTAACTATCTGCTAACAGAGAGAAAAGCATTATTACATACACCAGCACTGGCCCTTCTTTGTCTGCAGCACAAGCTCCCTCTAGTATTTCACTTAGGGGAACAGCAGAATGAAATCTAACAGTAGTACAGAGGAAGCCCCCAACAAGCATAGAAGCACAAGACTGTACTGGCAATCAGTCAAGATCAAAGAGATCCACAGTGCCTGAAAAATGTGCCGCAGAGCAATCAGGCACATGAAGATCATCATCAGAGTATGCAGTGTTGAAGTTCTATCTAAAAATGCCAGCTATCCAGAGAAGCTGCCTCATATGGAGTTTCTAGGCAGCTGTTCAAGGAGCCCAGAGATAACAGCTTTAAGCTGTTATCCATGGATGATTCTACATCTTCACCAGATGTTGCTGCAGTGCCATAACTCACATAACTCACAGTATCCCACCTCCTGCTTCCATGGACTCAGAGCAGGAAGTCAATCAAAGCATAAATTATTTTTGAACCCTTCTAACAAAGGGTGAGATCTCCTCTCAGGGTAAACAGAAGAAGAAACCCAAAACAGGAAAGACTTGAATTTAAAGTAAAATCAGGGCCTGAAAACCTCTGTGCCCAGTACTTGACTGTTAGTGTTTCTAAGCACTAACTTATTCAGGTGAGCCTCATCTTAGCAGGCCTTAAGGTCTAACAGAGCTGTATACCAAATAGTCCCTAGTGTACTTATGTGCAACCAGTGAGCTGTCTCTGGACTATACTGTATTAACTCTTCAAACAGTGATTATCTTATATACTTGAGTAATCATTTGTTAATTATTGTTGTTGTTATTGTTCTTTTTTTATTGCTGCTACTTTATTAGATTGTTATGCCAACACTAAATGGTTTATGGTAAATGCCAGGGGGTTGTATTCAAGGAGGAAAAGAAATGTCTTTGCACAATTGGCAAAAAACAAACAAAAAAAAATTGACAAGAAATAAAGATCCAAAGGAGACACCATTGCTGTCTAAACCACATGCTAGAATGCCAGTGGCCTCTAGCATAGCAGCCTTCTCCATACGGGGAGTAGACATCTTTATTAATCTTGCTCTAGGTCAGTCCTTGAAAGAAACAAGATTAGGCAAGGAAGGTTGATGGACAATTAATAAGATGTCTACTCCAGAAAATCAAGTCATTTTGAGAGTGCTTTGCAGCCCAAACCTGATGAATCCCATCAAAATTAATGACTTCCTGTCTGCAATAGGCAACACGTTAACTCCCATCCTGATTAGAGGAGATTTCAATGTAGTGTTAAACTCAATCATAGACCAGTCTCAAGTAGGTATGGAACATCATAACAAGACAAATAAAGTGTTATTGCACCAGATAGATCAACTTCAGATGGATGATACTTGCTGACTGATATATCCAACCTAGCCGGGGTATACATTTATCTCCCCCTCATCAAATGTGAGAAGCTGTATAGACTATTTTCTCATATCCCCATTACTGATAGATCAGACCATGGACTTGGAAGTGCTCCCATACACATTTACTAACAACTAAGCTATAAAATTAACCCTGGATTGGAAGCCATTCCAAATCCCCACAACTAAATCTTAGAGGATGTACTCCCTAACTCTGTAAAATCTGGATCTTCATGAATTTATTCTACAGGAGACTGTCCTTTTTATAACCCGCAACCATATTGATTTACCATCTATATTCATTTAGTGGGAATCATTTAAATTAACTCTCAGAGATATTTACTCCTCAGCTTAAACAAAGCTACTTAATAAATTGGATGAGGAGATAAACCAAATTAATCTGAACTACAGACAGCATTCATTAAAGTTAGGGCTTCCTCTTTTAAAACAAAGTTCTTATATAAAGGCAGTCTGCCTACCTTCCTTGCAGTTGTGGAATAATAATTCCCTTCAGATTGACAAAAACATTATTTTATGGAGGGCCTGGATTAATTATAGCATATTTTTTGCCAGATATATTAGATTTTGAATGGAAAGTTCTGGACAGTTCAACAAAGAGGGGAACTACTACAGAAGTAATTAAGTGGTGGCAAATCTTTCAAATGAGAGCATGTAATTGGTCCTAGGAGTTGAATAACAGTCCCATAGCTCAGTGGTTAATTGCACAATTGAGGAAAGAAGAGACAATGGCTAATGGGAATCGGATGGGAACACCGGTGAAGGAATTCTATAGAGAGTTTAGAGGGTTAGATGCGAACCCCTTAGCCAAGCTTTGCATGAAATGGTGAAGTGGTTGTATTTATTCCTTGTTCCTGGACTGTGGTTTCACTTTTTTGCATGAAATGGGTTGAGCAAACAGGAAAAGAGACTTTGTTATTACAATGGGTGGGGATTTGGTGTTACTCCAGCCATACATACCTCTCCCCTAAATAAGATTTATTTTAGAAAAACATATCATATGTGGCAACACCTCTTACTTTTTATAGTGTAAGGGTATGACCTCACAGGCCATATGATGACAGTGACAGTGTTGTGAGGTGCAGTAGATGCAAACTATTTGCGTATGATAGGGTGCTGTTAGACAGTTTCTAATATATGGAAGAAAGCTACTGGGGACATATGTTTTGCTCTGTATACTCCCTTACAAGACCTTAGTGATGCAATGTTTTCTTTATTTGAACTTAATGCCACAAGGAGTGTGACTGGGTATTACAGAATCAGTGTGGATAACAATGGTTGCAGCATCAATTCTTACGACAATTTTTAAGTTTTGGAAAGGGACTGATACAGATTGGTTTCAGGAACTACTTTAACATTGTGGGTTATGGAATGTATACAAATCTTGATTCTCTCCTTCGGAAGACAATATCATTCAAATTCAGTTTCTGTTTTCAAAGTACTTTTTTTGGAAATGTCTTTTCCATGTGTTTGTTACTGTATTTTGGCTATCTAATGATGTTACTTTTTCTGAACCAATGTGATTTCATTTGAATTATTCACCGACTTTGCTTTATTACAATTTTCAAAGAAATTCTTATAAATGCATATAAAGAGAAAAAACTATGCCTACATGAACTCATCCTACATAAAGTCACCCTTTATCTAAAGTGAACTACCCTGTGATCCTGGGGCCTCCTAGATAAACCATCCAGAATGTTGGCCCATCAGTTGAAGCAAAGAAGATCATAGAACAAAATAGACTGTGTCATATAGGAAGGCAAGCTCATTTTAAACCCAGACTTTATTGACAAAGGTTTTCAAATCTTTGATTCCTTTCTTTCTGCAAGCACAGAGCAAGAAAGGAACTCATACACACATTTGGCCAGAGGACAGAATCTATTAGAGAAACTGAAGATCCAGAAGTTAGAAGAGCAGAACATGTGTGCATTGTCAGAAATTACTATCTTGGACATCTATAATGTTCTGAAAATATCACCTTTAGG
The DNA here is from genome assembly GCF_019279795.1 of Protopterus annectens. Classification (NCBI taxonomy): domain Eukaryota; kingdom Metazoa; phylum Chordata; order Ceratodontiformes; family Protopteridae; genus Protopterus; species Protopterus annectens. Next base: position 1,087,312,140 of record NC_056725.1, read on the forward strand.
TAAAGCCCCAAGTCCAGATGGCCTAACCTCGACTTATACAAGCTTATTTTTCCAGTAATATCAGGTACTCTTAGAACCCTGTTTTACAACATTAAGGAAAAAAGCTCCCTTCCACCCTACATGAGGGAATCTCATCTTATTGTGATTCTAAAACCTGGCAAAGATTGTAAAATGTTTGGGACCTATAGGCCTATATCTTTGATGAAAATTGAGGTAAAACTGTATGCCAAGGTAGTATCTGAGAAAATGAAACCACTCTTGTTTCATTTTATTTCCTGCCCACAAGCTGTGTTCATACAAGGCAGACCCAGAGTTGACCGTGTTAGAACGCTATTGTTTTATATCCAGGTAGTCAGGAAATAACCCCAGCAAACAGTGGTGGCACTGCCTTTGAAAATGCATTCAACTTGATATGATTGGACTATCTGTGGGATATCTTAAATAAATATGACTTCCCAGATGACTTTATATAAGGTATTCAAGCCCTTTACAATGGACCCTTTGCTATAGTTGTAACAGATAGTACAATTTCCCTACCTTTTCCCCTAGGCGGAGGCACCAATCAAGGCTTTCCATTGTCCCCACCCCTATTTCTTCTTCTTACTGATCCCCTTTTTCTTGCAGTTTTATTGCATGGATGGGAAGTCATGGCTATGGAATGTTGTCTCTTTCTTTTTGTTGCCAACTGCATTCTATTCACAGAAAATCTGCAGTAGGACCTACCAGTCATGTTTGAAATTCTTGAGAAATTTTATGAAATCTCTGGCCTTAAGATTAGTTTATCCCTGTCCGCCTTGTTCCTGGCAAAAGAGAAAGCACTCCAACTGAAAGAGGACAAATGGGATCCCAAACTGTATTGATATAGCTTCCCTCTGAAATATCTCAAACTAATTGTTTAGTGCTGATTATTTAGATGAAGTGTCAACAGACCTTTACATCTCACTCATGAAGAAGACTCAGACTTTCATGGTGGAGAAAGATTTTTTGACTCTGAACATGTCCTTTTACCCAAAACTATTTTATATACTCAGACACCTTCCAGCACCCACCTCATCCAAATGTCTTACTAAGATAGAAAAACTCATAATACAATTTGTATGGTATGGTAAAAGATGTCTGCTCCCGCACTATTCCATTTTTCTTCCAGGGAAGTCAATTTGGACAGGACTACATACTGCAAGGAAACTGGCAGAAATTCTAACATCTCACTCCTTTGTTATTGGGTTATAAGTGGTTTTGCAACCTCTGTGGGCTGATCCTGCAGTGAAATTGGTGAATAGCAGTGCAAACCTTGTACTGGTGATCACTGCCTCCACATTTACATACCTGACACCTCATCTTCTTCAACTGCAAAGCCTTAAAATGCTTTACCCTATCAGTGCCACCATGGAGGAATACCCATCTTAAAGTTGAAAAATCTGTGGTATTCTTGAAGGATTGGATGCAGATAGGGATTCATAAAATGTAACGTATCCTAGACTCTACAAATGTGATCCTATACTTTCCATCCTTCATGGAGATACAAGATAAGTTTAACATACCAAGACAGAACTTCTTTACATTTCTCCAGCTAAGATGTCTGATGTTATAGTCCCATTACATGGAGAAAATCTGCAATCCCCTTATGCCAATGGAGCTTGCCCTATATAAATCAGTACCGTCATCCTTATTGCTATAAGAGCTTAAATCCTCCAGCTTGTTAAGCAATCCTCTTCTAGCCCAAATTTCTAATCAAATAAACAAGTCTTACGCTATGTTCCAGTTTACTGGATTGGTAGCCTCTCATACCCACTGCACGTCAGTCCTGAACCTATTTGCATATGTACCTAAACTTCAAGCCCACCATATGAGGTTACTCTTAAGTGCATACTGGACACTTGACTGGATGTATCACCAAGGTCTAGCAATCACAGGGAACTGTTCCAGCTGTATTGGACTCAGAGATGATCTAGAACATTAATTTTATGGTTGATTCACAACTGCTAATGTGTAGAAAATAACCCAGGACCTGACCTCACAACATATAACAGAGCAACTATCAGCACTTGGCACCCTTAGTGACTTTAATCACAATGCTGGGGTATCCAAAATACAAAAAATATAGCTACAGCAGTTCTCAGCAAACACCAGACTACATATTGCTTCAGAATGAAAATCTCCCAATAAGCTTTCTTTGTGTGCCCCCCCCCCCCCCCCCCCGTGGATTATATTCTCCTCATGTGGAAATATTTGTGGATACTCTTATCACAATAAACTCATCTTAAAGCTAAAAACCTCTCTTGCATGCAACACCACCTCTACTACTTCTACTCCCTAGCAGGATGTTTCTTGTACTAAGCATTGTTTTGGCTACCCTTACCCACCTCCCTCCCCCAGCTCTTGTCTACCATAGATTATACTTAAGTAATGTAGCATTATTAGTGTTGGCAATTGTTCTTATTATAGTTGTTATTGCTGTTCCCAGTCGAATGTTAGTATATGTGTTATCGTGTTTAGGTAGACATTTACTGAACTAAGTAGTTAGCTTTCCCTATAGACATTAGTAACTTTTCATCAATGTTACAGACTCCAGATAACAAGTATTTGCTCATAGCTATTGTTTTGCTGCATTTTATTCTCCACAGAAATAAACTCAGCCTACATGAATTATACAAGTCATTCTAGTTAGTCATAAATTACATCTTGTAACATCTAAACAATATCTCCAAAGTTAAAAAAAATGTGATATGGTATCCAGTCAATGTATGTATTGTCTGTTTTACTGATTACTACCATCCACAGTGTGTATGCATTGAATTGTTTTGGTGTTAATAAAAAAAAAGAATAGCAGATTCTAGATTACATAATGGTATTCAGCTATTCAAATACGAATATATTTTCCCAAAAAGTACTTTTCCATAGAGTTGTGGATCATCCCTAAAATTAATGTTCTAGGTCATCTCTGAGTCCAATACAGCTGGAACAGTTCCCTGTGATTGCTAGACCTTGCTGATACATCCAGTCCAGTCGAGTGTCCAGTATGCACTTAAGACTAACCTCATATGGTGGGCTTGAAGAAAAATTGTGGATATTTCCTAACATTAATGTTCTAGGTCATCTCTGAGTCCAACACATCTGGAACAGTTCCCTGTGATTGCTAGACCTTGCTGATACAGCCAGTCGAGTGTCCAGTATGCACTTAAGAATAACCTCATATGGTGGGTTTGAAGAAACCAGGCAAAAGTAAGCACCCTGTGGCAAAAATGTGATGTATAAACAGTCAAATAAAAGAGACACTGCACCAGAATGAAAAGCTAAGCGCTTTCCTTCTTTTATTCCCAACTTGTCCTGGTCCACTTCAATAAACACATCACACCGAATGACATTTGACAACCTTTATTAAAGCTTCCATAACATAGCTTTGAGCACCAAACTTATTAATTAAAACTAGACACAATATAGTTGGTTCTAAACACAGCCTAAACATCCTTATAATATTAATCAGGACAGTGTACCTACTCACCCGGTCACAGTAAGCAGCGTCCTTACCTTTGCTCACTTACTTTACTTATGAAGCAGCATCCAGTATTCACTTCATACCCCATTTACCCAGTAAGCAGCATCCATACCTGTACTTACTTACTTTACTTATGAAGCAGAGTCCCATCTTACTTCATACACCATTCATTGAATTACTTTTCATCAAACAGGCAGCATCCTTACCTCAGCTTGCTTATCTATTCAGCAAGCTTCCTCCAGCTGCTCATTTTCCTTTAGCCAAATCCTTGAAATGAACCCAGACACCAGAGGGGGAACAGAAGAGGGCAAAAGCCTATCCCTCTTCTCCACCAACCAGTCTGACCAGGCTGTTCCCCCTCCGTTCTTCCCAAAATTGTTCAATCAACCATCTCCCATAAAGGGAATAGTTAAGCCAAGCATCATTCGGTGTACCCATCATCTGTAATGTATATTAGTACTGTGTCATCAACCCCACACCTTGACATACCAACACTGATACACACCTATATGACACTAAATAAAGTAGGATTACCTGTGAGCCCATTATACCACACTGGAACATCCACTCCCAGAGAATACATTGCCTTTTAGCCCACATCTTTTAAGCCATTAACCATCACTCCATCTTTCATGAATGACAACCTATAGCCATAACAAATGCCACAGAAACTATAACCCCTTGAACTCAAATCTGCACTCAGTCAAAGAAAACCCTTAGCAAGTCTCGACCCAGGACCCTGTCAACTAAAGCATACCACAATAGCCCAGCAAACTACACAGCTCTGGATGTGCTGTAAACCGATTACTGCAGGGAAGAGTCCAACTCCAAAACTTTAATGACCTAACACTAAGTGCCAGAAACCAGAACCCTCAGTCAAAGAAAACCCTTAGCAAGACTCGACCCAGGACCCTGTCAACTAAAGCATACCACAATAGCCCAGCAAACTACACAGCTCTGGATGTGCTGTAAACCAATTACTGCAGAGAAGAGTCCAACTCCAAAACTTTAATGACCTAACACTAAGTGCCAGAAACCAGAACCCTTTAGAAAACTTGCCTATGCCCCACAATGGCGTACTGTACATGCCCAACCTTACACACCCTCAATTCACTCATTACTAAATGACAATTAGGCTTCTATCACTGACATAACAAAGCTCCCTGCTCCCAAAATATCCAGACCCTCCTACCTGCACTGCTTCCAAACCCATCCCTACAAAATTCCTTCAATCATAATTGAAATAGTTCTTGTAGTACTCTCATCTAAACCCTAACCTAGCATGAAACATTACCAAAATTCGACAGGAGTCAACTAGTGATTTCTATACCACCTATGAACTCTGTAGTAACTCCTATTCCAATGATCCAATGAACATTTCCATAAACAAGCAGTACAATAAATCCCCATGCAATCACTCTAAACCAAATAATAGTTTAAACATAAAGTCATCATTGTCTAAAAATGCGACCTTGGCAACCCCTCCAGTTTGCTGCTTTGATCTGCCAATGGCTGTACGCAAGACCTTAAACTGCAAAGAAATCTAAGATGCTGAAAATTTAAATACCACCCTGCCCAATACCTCTCAAGTATACCCATCTTGAGGAAGGTCCCCCACCCTGTCCTAAAATCATGTTCCTCATAATTCCACATCAAAAAGTCTGGCCCAATTCCATTTTAGATATACAAATTAAAATTTAGCTAGCTTACCAGAGGCCTAAACCAGTGACCTTAGAGAACCCCTGATCCTATGATGATTGGACTCCACCCCACCCGTGAAAACCCCTGGATTACCATGTCTCAACATGCCTCTCCTTCAACTTGCCCCTACCATACCTTGATAGACTCCAACCATGCTGTGTCATCATTAGCACAGACTTATGATTACCTGCTCCTTTCCCGCAATCAAAACATCCCCACAATCAACATCCATTACCTTCCAAAACCATTTTTAACATGGAATGGACCACTGCGCACCATGCAGTCTTTCTGTGATCTGATTGTGCACCACTGAAGAGACTGAGACCTCCATTGTAACAGCTTCTATATGTTTTCGAGCTCCATCACCTCCGGTCACCAACCAATGTCAACTCAAATTCCATTCTGCAATAAAACAAAAACAGAATAAGTATCTGGAGTTTACAATACAAGAACTGAAACAAAACAATTCCCCAAACCCTATCTTTTGTATTGTAGATTTAAAATATGGTTGCTACACAAAAGTGCATCATATAGCAGGTTGTGTGCCCTGCAAGAGAACCACAATGTGACGTGAGGCTTTATTAACTGGGCAAATCTAATACAACAGTCACAATAGGTATATTAAATTTATAAGTCATCTTTATTATTCTTGAGAAGCCTTATATCATATATCTATCTACAATTATGCTAAGTGCAGCATATCAAGTTAGTAAGTAGTTAAACAATCATAATGCAAAATATGGAAGTGTACAAAATGTGCATCTTTTTATAGGTAGCAAATGTCTGCAGACTTCAAGGGAAAAAAATCTATAGAATAATATGTATATTCTAATTTGGAAGTACTTGTATAGAAAGATCACCTCAACACAAATAAGGTGCATTGTCAGACATTCTGTGCTGCAGTGTTCTTAATGCAGTGAAAATGGCTGTTACCTTCATGACCACTTAACTGAATACATTTTCTTTTTCCGCTAGATCATCAAACTTTGGACCTTTCATTTTTATCAAAAGTGTAGCTATATGATACATTTTAATTGAATAAAATGACCTTGTTTTGTAGCATGTATTAGTTCAAGAAACTATATCCATCATTTCAAGTACACCAGCAAAGACTTACTTTCAAAATTGTTCTCTTCAAAGTTAGAACAACATCCTGGGCACACCACACACCAGGTGCCCATTCACAGTCCACAATCATTTGTAGCCCCACCATGCAAATGTATGAATTCAGGAACAGTGTTCAGTCCCAGAATGACCTTCACAAGAAACCGCCACCTAGGGACTCCAATCCTCATATCAATGCCAGCAACTTGCCAGAAAACCACAAAATGCCTGAGGAATAGACCCCCAATCCAAGGCCAGATGAGAGACTGCCGCAACCACACCACACCTCGAACATACCAACCCCCATGAATCAACCACTACCTGCAAATATGCAAAGGCCTTTACTCTAAGCAATGCATCACAAATATCCAAGGAAATTGCAGTAAGTGTTGACAGACTTAAGTGTTTTCACATTCAACACGGAGATCACAATCTGTTCACATACACTTCCCCTCCCTGCTATGCAAACCAGTATGCCCACAACAGGTAAAGCAACATTAAAAGCAATTACATTAAAATTAGTCTTGGCTATCCAATGGAGGAGCCAGGATGAGAACCCAGCACTAGTTTTCCCTTCAGGAATCACAAACAGAATGAATCTCAATACAGCAGGCAACACAAGCGAAAGCTACATTTGCAGCCCTTTAAGCAATGACCCTATCTCAGTATTTCCCAGTATAAGTGCCCCACTGCTCACACAGATGTTCGCTGACCATCTGCACTGCAAATCATGTGTCCTGCTTAAACCAAATAAACTTTGTGCACTGAGGTGGAGAGAACCCAATAATATTAAATTAATAATAGAATGGTTAGAGTAGTAGACTATACCCACACATACCTACACAAACAGGATAGCAGTAAAGAAATGATACCCTAATCAGTACTGCAAGCCGAATTGGAAAAGTTCTCTATCCGATCTGGCAATGGGCAAGGCGGATCCAACAAACAATAGGTTTGTAACAATGAACGTGCACTAGTGGTGTACAGCATACACTAACAGGATCCATTCAATGATCCACCAAACTGACAATGCATTACTACTGCCAGTGTATTTACCAGCCAGCCCTTACACCTGCAAACTATGACTCACATTCTGCTCAAACATTTACTTGACTGGATTAGTCAAAATGCTCACTAATTCATCACTTTCTCAAAAGCAAGTATTTTAATACATCATTAAGTCAGGCAGATAAATGTTGCATTGTGAATAACACATTTTACTATTTTAGGTAAAGGCTGCAGTGATTCACTTGAAAATCAAGAATTAACACCACACCCTGCTGCTCATCTCTTCCCCTTTTTCTTTTACCAGTTCTGTAACTCCACATAGCAGCAAGCAGATGGAGCTGTCCTGATGCACGAAAGGGGCCGCAACCAAACAAAACTCAGGCCCAACAACAAAAGCCATGGACCGCTTCCCTTTTTTCTTTCTTTTTTTTTTTTTTTTTTATAGCCTCGACCACATCCTCCACAATGCATATGCAGAGCAGCGCACACGCTGAACCTACCATTATTCACGGGCATCTCCCGCTGTCTAGTTTCTTCAACTCAATGGCCGACACCACTCCAGGGACTGCTAACCCCCTACTTAAATGATATTGTACTTTACTATATTAACCATAATGTTTAATGTTCTTGTTTACCTCTTTTTTTTTTTTTTAAATACATATCTTAAGGTAGAGAGACTGAAAGAGCAGTGTCAGGTATTCCATACATATCTTAAGGTAGGGAGACTGACACAGCAGTGTCGGGTATTCTGTACTGCAGAGTATGCCTCCAACCCATACTTCTCTTAGTTTGGGAAAAACCACCAATAAAATGCAAGTACCGGTCCTGCAGACCGCTTCATCAGAAAAGCCCCATTTTCCCCCTGGGCCACAAATGATTCCAACACACTTGCTCCAAAATAGGCCGTTATTCTAATGAGATCGCAACCCAAGGTGGACACAAAAAAAAACAAAAAAAAGCAAAAAAAAAACACCCTGACAAGAGGCACAAACATCTTGACTGCCAACTGCTGCATCAACACATGGCAACCTGGGAACCACATTGCAAACAAACCGATCACAGTGGGACCTGGACCAAAACAAGTACTGCTGAGAAACTGGAACCCTAGCCAGCGACAACAACCCAAAGCTGTCACTCCATCTTATTGTACCCCCAGGAAATACAATACAGCAAACAGGGAACCACTATATATGTTATCTATTGCTCCTATGTTCTCGCTTAGTTTAACCCTACCTATCCCTATAACGGTTAATCCACAGCTCACATGCGCAGTGATAACCCGTAAGCTGGAAGCCCGCGAAACACAGGAGATTGACACTCACGATGCTGGGAGGCATAATCCAGCCATAAGAATCGCAAGACCATACCTGATCACCCCCAACGTCCCTCTATTCACTTCACTAACCAGCACCATTTAGCATAGCCATATGTTAAGGAACCAAAGGATGTATATCTCTATATCTAAAACCTGTGAAACCGCAATGGGCCTCCCCCAAAGCCTTCTCTAGGGTGGAAGCACCCCACCAACAAGCCATATGCTTAACGTGATAAACAGCCTGATGATAACCACCAATATGACATCAGCTATTGAACAAAAACCCTGCTAAAATCTAACTCAAACGGAGCTCTTACCATACTGCCTGAACACCCAAGCAGCTATTGTGCCAAACTTTTAACCGTAACATCTAAACATTACCTACCTTTGCTACACCACAAGGTCTACCTGACCACAACAATGCCTACAGGTCATCCTGGACGTAAACCTGCATTGTAGTAAGTAGCAAGTTCACACCAAAATGTGATTGCTTACCTGGCTACACTTGCCTAAACCCCTTAAGCCCCTCCCCACCCTTATCTCATTTTCTCTCAATCATCCCTCCCTCCAATTAACCCTTTCACCTCCCCAACCCAACTATCTCCCACTAATATATCACTCTAACCCCTCTTGAAGATGTCCCAGGACAAATTGGTTTGTTGCCAAACCTCATTTCTTCCGAACTACAAAACAGTGCAGACACTCTGTTCTGTGATGACACTGGGAAATAGATATCCTCAACTGCATGGCCTAAAAATATAAATCAAGGACCTGCACAGTATTCTTAAGGCAGACGTCTGTGAGATACACAGCATGTCCTCAGTTTATCTGTAAAAGGTCACAGTGGCATCTACAGTGAGAGCTATACATATCTTCATATCCACCAGAATAAGAAGGACCCCATTCCCCAGTTCCAGTTTGTGGGCATACAAGTTCACCATGGCCCTTATAACGTCCCTGTCCACTGTAAACCTCAAGCAGCTCCTGCTCCTCAAAGATTTAATGAGCTGCCCTTTGCTTGTATCTCCTCCTCCCATGCTGCACCACACACTGCTCTGCACATTGGGTTGTCGAAAAACAAAAGAAAGCAGGTAAAAATCAGGATACACAGCACTAGCAGAAAAATTATGTCTTTGCTGATTGCAAAGTGACTAGAAAAGTCACGGTTTCTTTTCCTATAATGTATTTGTGTAATGTAATTTGTGTAGGAAAATGCAACTGAATTACAGAAGGCAAGAAAAACGCCCTGTTATAACCATGATTATAATACCATTGATGCAGCATTTACACTCAATTTCTCATTTAAACTGAATTATGCTATTTGCTTACAACATTCTCTGCAGGTTATCCCATACGTATGATTAGCATACATCATAGAATCACATTTTTCTTGCACTTGTATGCAACTAATGCAGATTCCCACAGCTCACATGTGAAGTAGCTATGAATACCACCCACAAAGTTTGGGTAGCTCAGATACCTTATTAGCAACATTTAACTTAAAGCTCAACAGTTTACTCTAATGTAAATGCAGTCCAGATCAAAATATTTTTTCTTATCTATGAACATGAGCCCTTGCTCTCATACAGGTTTCTCATATAGACTTTTCCTAAAACTGTAGACCAAATCCCTTGCACTCTAGGGTCCTCAGTCATTGATTGGTTTAACATTCATTTCTTTGGTTCACACTTTTAATCAGGTCTGTCAACTCATCTTTACTTTGGTTTTCATCCCACTCATTCAGAATGCTTCCATGCATTTTTCTTCTCCAGGCCAATCGCTTTTAATTCACATCCTTTCTCCTGGTAGCCATTTTTCAAACTCTTGTCTGAGTTTCATGCAGAGGTGTTCTAATAGCTTCTCTCTTTCACCAAGTTCTTCTCATGATTATATCTACCCGCACTTCATTTACTTGCTGGGTAGCTCTTATTTTTGTTGATACTGCATGCAGGCAGGATTTATTTTATCTAAGCAGTCTTCATAAAGGGCTAGTCCAACCTCCATCCAACCAAAATGCCACAGCAGATCATGTGTGTGTGTGTGTGTGTGTGTGTGTGTGTGTGTGTGTGTGTGTGTGTGTGTGTGTGCGTGCACGTGCGCATTTGTGTGCATATGTGTGCATAATTTAAACTTACTGTTGATCACGGATACAGGCTATGACAAAGACACCTATCTGGAACACTTTGTAGATATTTTTGTTTACCCTGAATCTTTGGAGCACCAACAATACATCTTCAGTGCATTCTAAAAGCTAGTAAGACCTCCTTAAACCTACTAATGAATACCACTCAGAAGCACCATTTACAAACTAAAGCAACCTATTAAAACTAAAAACATAAACTTACCCTGGATTTCAGGAACAAGCCTATTGCAATAGCACTGAGGCTACTGCTAGTGTGCCTTGTAGTGCTATGTGGCTCAAAGCCAATTATCAAATAACTAGCTAGAATTTTATGACCCAAACTGATGCTTATTAGGGAACAGGCCAATGGAAATGGTAGACCCAGCAAATAGACACAGAAATTTCTGTACTTGTGGCCAGGACTGATGAGAAGTCCATACATTTGTGTCACACAGCAACACTATGAGGAGTTAGCTTAAAAAACACATTTAAGAGCTTAGAACAGTGTTTATACCTATTCTCATTCATTTTAAAGGACTTCTAATGTGTACATGGGAAAGAAAAAATGCAGGTAGAGTGAGCAGTGTAACATACACAAGGAAACTGTGGAAGTAAAAATAATAGTGGGGAGAGGCAGGAACCGTATTTTGGCAGAGACTGGTGCTATTTTATTTTTTTGTTTGAGAAGGTATGAAGGAGAAGGATGTATGGGTTGAATAAGAGGGAGATGTAAGGAGGCAGGGGCACACAAATAAGTGTAAAATGCAGAGAAGATTCTCAAGGTTGACAATGGAATTACAGATATATTGACAAGGACATTTGTGATGGAGAGGACTGAACAACAAACTGGAGAGGGAGGTGACACACATGGAGGATGTACACCAGAATGGGGAATGTGGTGGGTATAACCCTCATTTGTCCACACTGCTTTGGCTAGACAAAAGGAGAGAACAGTCAGCACCCTGACCATCCTCCCTACTTGGTCAAACCTTAGGCGGTGAAGGCAGAACCAAACAAGGATGCAACTCTTGAAGCCACAAATTAACTCCCTCCAAGCAGCTGATATAGTCTTGTAGCTGCTGGTTCACCAGCACCATTACCACCTCTGGCAACTCCAGCCTTAAGACAAACTGCACACAGTTAGCAGTGCAGCCAGAGCAGACCACAACACTTCTCTCTGGTGTGCAACTACAGAGACCAACGGAGATGCAACCTTCACCCAACTTTACGGGGGAAACTCTGGGCCTGCCGGGAGGGTGAGGGGACAGGGTCATGCTAGTGACACAGCCATGGCAAGTGCTATGGTGAATGTAAACTTAAATAGAGAGAAATATAACATCAGACATAAAATAAAATAAAAAAGGAGGACAGTGACAAAAAGAGAGAAAAAAATATTATTAGTCATATGGCATATGATCTTTCAGAGTGCTATGCATATGTGTGCTGAAAAAAGCAGTAAATATGCTACTATGACATATCAGATACTCCTGATTGCCTTCATTATCCAGAGCCCTGTGATAGGTTGTGCTGGCATGTGCACAGTGTCACATGTCACACTACCTTGACTGTGTGTGTGTGTGTGTGTGTGTGTGTGTGTGTGTGTGTGTGTGTGTGTGTGTGTGTGTGTGTGTGTGTGTGTGTGTGTGTGTGTGTGTGTGTGTGTGTGTGTGTGTGTGTGTGTGTGTGTGTGTGTGTGTGTGTGGTGGTTGGGGTGTTAATGTTGAATCTGTGGTATAGTATCATTATGCACCAAATGTCCTGGTCACTGTGTTGACATTTAAGTCTGTGAAGTCTCTACAAACACCCCACAGGGAAACAGTAGCTACAAGACGATATAACATGACTAATGCAATGCAAACATGTGCATGCCTGTGGACAGTATAGACCATGTGCAATATTTTGCCAATGGGAATACAACCACTAATCAATATGAGGTCCCAACACAAACAAACTCCCAATGCACAGGTAAATAAACACAACCCACAGTAACTGCTGCTCCAGGATAAACACCACCCACAAGTTTCTCCCACCCCTTACACAACCACCTCACTCCTGACTCCCCAAAAATGTATACCCTGAGATAAGCAGCATTCATAAGTGATGTATCGGGTCAGTGATTAACCAATACCCCGCTGTAAGGCAGATGCGTCTATGTTAGTAGCCTATGCGTGTGTCATGTGTTCTGCTTGTGGGTGTGTGAAAAACAGTGCCTGTATGTAGAATGCTTTGCATTTTCTGTTCTAATGTCTGTTACATCAAAAAGCAGTTATACCTATACAGTGTTATGGCACTTGTCAGTGAAAGACATGCAGTAGGCAGATTGGACACTCTAGATTGTTCAAAGGTGTGAGTGTGTGGTGTAGAACTACAGTGGCAGGATTAGCCACCAGGTGTAAACCCTGGCTCTAGATGACTGGCACAATTAAAGTGACACCCCCAACCCTATATGCAAAAATGGGAAAAAAGGGGATATCGATGAATGGATGGATATATGCAGTACATGGCTTGATATGATAAGTAGAATTACTTCACTGCTAACATGTAGGGTAATGTATTGTAACTAAATAATACTACTTCTAAAGGTAAATATTTGGGCAGTGTGCACACATAATATGAATGCTACAAAATGTAAAAAAAATTCTGTGCACACATTTGCTTGAACAAACGATCCATTCTCCTAAGGAAATGGTGGGAATTGTCCAAGATATCCACTTGAGTTGCAAAATAATGACAAAAACTAACACATTCCTTAATTAGATGGTGAGTACAATTATATAAGTTAGAGAAATAAAAGGAGAGTGGGGATATTAAAGTACGTATAAAACATGTCAGAGGCTACAGGTCAGGATGGCACTTCTGCAGCTCACTGTAATGTTGCCAGCAATTCTTGCCAGAGCAAGTATGACAGTAGCATCAGACACTACCCTAGTAAAATGCCAGTCATCCACTCTATACTGAGGTTCCACGTTGGAGTCTCCAGTCAGGCACTCACAGTGGTTACAGTACAACATGCAGGAAGATTTTACTTGTCTTGCTTCACCTCATGGGAGACCTGCCAACATCAGTTACCTTGGAAGCCATGACCAGGCACCACAATGTGCGTGTGCGTGTGTGTGTGTGTGTGTGTGTGTGTGTGTGTGTGTGTGTGTGTGTGTGTGTGTGTGTGTGTCTTGATATATATACATGATATGACCACTGTTCAGGATTTCTAAATATATAATAGATTTCAAGGCTGAGCAAGCTACTTTTGTCTAGGATCATGTTACTTATTTATGGGCATTTCGGTGGAGTAGGTATAGATAAACCTAAAGGCTGAATATAAAATGAAATGCCATTGTACAAAAGTGTCTGCCATATTCTTTATAAAATTAGTGACTTGAGGTTCTAGCTCGGTAGCAGTTAAGATTAGGTTTAATTTTAGGTTTGGTTTTCAGTTTGGCATTAGTTTTATGGTTGGGTTAGAGTTAGGTTATGGTTTACATTTACATTTTGGGCTTCAGCTACAATGAAGTTAGGAATGGAAGCGAGTGAGATACTGTGTCTTATATGTGGCAATGGAGGAAGGTGTTCCTGTTCTATGAAAATACAACAGATAAAGCTGAATAGCAGCCGCATATTTTACCATTTTAGTATGCCTGGAGCAAGTGTTTATTGGAATCATTCTTGCATTCATTAGTATGTCTCCAGCAATAATATGTGCTAACAGCAGTATTCTGGCTTCCAGAAACACCTGATTACAACATACAATGTATACAAGGATTTAAGTCTCCCAACAAGGTATACAGAAAGTCAAAGACATAAGAAGGGAAGGGAGAATAAGGGGGCTTCCTTGTGCACAAGCAGCTACTGGGCACAATCAGCATTATAGCTGAGGTGTGAAACTAGCTCTGCAAGTAGTATTGGCAATCATTTAAGCAGTTACAATCATGAATCATGGCTATTTATATAACAGCCAGTCTGCATCTGTGCATTAGGAACTGTAGCAAGGAGCTAGTGTAGCTCTCTGTTACAGCTTAACCAAAGCCTGTGACACAGATTCAATGAAATGCAGCAAGGAGCTAGAATAGCTTGTTACAGGGTAGGACATGTTTTTTTTTTTATTTCTCCTCTTCACACAGAGGTGCCAAATGGGAGTGGGTATTGCACAGGACACTAAGCAGTCTAGCTTCAGCAGCTTTGTAAACAGATTGTATATGTCTCTTATAGAGTAAGTTCTCCATCCTTTTGTTATGTGACATCAGGCTGAAGTAACCCCTAGGAAGTGCAGTACCAAGCCTCTACCCATTCCTGTCTTAAACTGAAGCTCATTAAAATATATCCACACCTAGTTACACAGACACAGTGCCAAAGTATACATCACTAGAATATAAGTTTTTAAATGAGAGTGCACAACCATATAGTATAAAATCACTGTGTTTTATTTAAGTCATGAAAAAGGCAAGAACAAAACTACATAACATACATCTCTTGTTGAGGCACTGGACCTATCCACCAGATTCCAAACAGCACTATAACATCTGCTGGAGCTGTGTCCCAGCACACCCATACTGAGACATCTATAGTGCCCCCAACAGACACTTGAATAGTAATGGAGATAGAACACCACCCTGGCCAGCTTACCACAGTCTCCAAACCCCACAACACATGACTGACCCATACAAACAACAAAAGTGTTCAAACACACCTCCACACACAATATTCCCATTGTTAACACTTGTCATTGTGACCGTCCTCACCTGTGCTATGATGATAACAGCATCTTGCTCTCAGTAATCTGTTTCTTGGGTAACCTTTGTCCTATGCACAGATTGGCTCAAATTTGCATGTTATAGTACAGCCTGGGTTTAGTTTTGCATGTATCATTTTTGATATTCTGCATAATGATTTATTCTGGCCTATAGTTATGGACCAGTTGCTGTAGTTTAGTCAGCGCCATGGAATACTGTGCCTGCTCACATCTAACACATACCTTCTCTGCAGCCAGCCAATCTACAGGATCCTCGTACAACACATATCTTTCTGATGAGTTTCTGACTTCCTGCTCCTGAATATGTCTCTATGTTGTTAACCATACCTCTCAACCTCTCAGAGCAGGAAATCTGGATAAAGCCAGAAATAATGTGGGGACAAAGGCCCAAAATCAGGGACAGATTTTAAATATTGTGCCTATAAACCTAGAAAGGTTTTAGAATAACAGGTTTTGTATCATTATGTATTTTCTGAAGGATATGAAGTCTGAAACTCAAATGTCTGTCATTATTTAGTATTATTTAGTGAGTACAGTCCTCAATGACTTGCCAGAATGCAGCAGATTTTATAAGAAACAAACTAAAACTATGAGGCAAAAATCTGGGCATTCTGCGAAAATCTGGACAGTTGAGAGGTATGTTGTTAACTGCTTGCATATAGTGATGTTGTGCAACACTGCACAGGCTACAAAGAGTTTACTGCAAGTTACAGGATTATATTACAGTGCACACCCAGATGCATCCCAACAGTAGAAATGAGCCTTCAGCAGGTCAAACACATTTGATAATGACCTGTGTCAGTGACAGGGCAGTGTTGTAGCAATTCTTTCCCATGTCCTGGAGATTTCTAATATGTGTCCTTAGCCATAGATTCAGGGCATGTCCAACATCACAAACTGGCCCATCTCTTTTCCCGCTTCTATGTTTTCTGAGCTTGTGGATTTTCATATACACACACAACACAGACATATTTTCACACTTGTTTTTTTTTTCTTTTAGATTGTCTTACTACTAGCCCTGAGGACAATTTTACTCTCATCTCCTTTCTCAAAGCCTTCTTATCTCACACACAGTTGCTGAATTATAACTGCATCTCTGCCATTAGCAGCAGTTCTCCTTTTTGAGTTCTGAGACCACCATACTCCTAGTCTCATCCATCACAACATTTTCACATACAGTTTAGTCTCACTGCCATCTGTTTTACTATATACTATAGTAGTGTAACAAAAAATGTAGGACTAGATGCCTACATTGTTATTTGACATTATAACTAGCACACTGATCAACAGCCAGAAACACAGTTAGTTTGTCTTTGCTTAGACATCACCACTCAGAATAACAATGCAAACTATGTATGTACCGCTGTTCCAATCATTGTCTCTAAATTTCATCTGTTTAAGTGCTCCTGGATTAAAGCCTTCATTGCAATGTACATGGCTTTTATATAGAAAATATAAATATATATATATATATATATATATATATATATATATATATATATATATATATATATATATATTGCTTGTTACTGCTATGTATAACTTAGACCTGTTGAAGCTTTCACAAGGGTGAATGTGCTCGTCTGTCATTTTAATTTAATAAACTGTAGATTAAACAAACAATACCAGTACGCATCTTGTTTTTTTATTTTTAATAAGACTGCAAAGTGATCTTTGACACAGACATTATGAAAACAATCTATTTTAGTAATTTGTATGCTATGATCATTCCTCTACAACTAGTTTTCCATTTTTTTTTTTATTTCTTTTTCTTTAAGGAAACTGTTTAATACCCTTAAGGCTGGAAAACTGGATTTTCCTATCTATATATAGCTATAGATAAACAGATACAGATATATACTGTTGATAGATTAGATAGATAGATAGATAGATAGATAGATAGATAGATAGATAGATAGATAGATAGAAAGAGGTATTTTATTTCATATATTTGAGAACTGGTTAGGCTCATTTGACACAGGTGTTGTTTTTCAGGGGCAGCCTAGGAGCACTGTCTGATTAAGTAACTTAATCAGACTTAAGAGTCACACAGTAAGTACATGAATGTGGCAGAAATCAACCAATGGACCTTGGCTACACAAAGCAGATTGTTATCAACTAAGAAACCTATGCAAGTAACTTGTGAGTGTAGTAAATAAACAATGCTATTATAGGTATTTGGCAGCTGTTGCTGTAGCAAGGTGCATAATGTCATATCTACACTGTTCACGTTAGCAGCACACACACACACACACACACACACACACACACACACACACACACACACACACACATATCTATCTATCTATATATATATATATATATATATATATATATATATATATATATATATACAGTGACGGCTGGTGACTTCAAATCAAAGGGGGGCTGCAGGAGATAGCCGAATGGGTGGGGTCAATGGTAAGAGGGTGCGGACAAGTAGAAAAGGGAGGAGCTATGCTCAAAACCACAAAAACTAAACTTTAATTAAATATGCTGCCCTGGGTGCCAAACCCTCATTATGAGAGTCCAATCAAGACAAATGAAGTATAAAAGAATAAAAATATTTCAATGCATTGGCAGCTTGACAGCTTACTTAATATCTAGATGGAAACAAAAAGGTTGAGAGGCATGAAAAAATAAATAACTTTTTAAATACATTACTGGAATGCCAGTCAAAATCAAGAATAAGAAAAACAAGCAGCACTCAACTCAAACCGCTTCTCCTTGCACTGCAGTTCTAATTATAATTTATATTCAGCTTTATTAAAGTACCAAGTAACATGCTGAAAGTAGCAATCTCTGTGATGCCCCCACTTGTAAAAATGTTTCTTATCCAAAAAAGACCTGCTGCCTGACAACTATCTACTTGTTTCATGGGGAAAACATGATCAAAGTAAAAAATGAAAAGCAAACAAGCTCAAGATACATTGCTTAAAGGATTACTGTACAGGTTATGGACCACACATGAATGACATTCTGTTTAGTTTACAGGTAAAGCCCTCAGAGACAACTGAAAGTCTCCAACAAGTGTAATGAGCTTCTTAAAATAATGTAATCCTATCATTTATTACAAATACTGTCATATGCATTTCAATACCCAACGCTTATACATTATCTAGTTAAGGATTCTCTGCATGACAACAACAGAAAGACTTCAATGTTGGCAGGCTTATTAAAGCTTACTTGCATGTTATGATCTCAGACAAGCTTACCTGATGGTCATTAAAGCATTGCTACTTAAAACACACAGCAACAGGCACTTTGAGTAATAAGCATAAATCAACAGTACAAAAATATGACAGAAACCAGACCATTTTGCAAAATCAAGAACAGATGAAAAGCCACTGTGGATGGGGGGATACCCTGCACATTTACACTGCATAACTGCTCCTTGCCTTGCTTGGACACATCCAGAGTCACTACATGGGGGAGTGGGGTGCAACAAGTATGTCACGATTTGAAATGTCTCTGGCTGACTGTGATGGCCCTGACACATTTGTCATACCTCTCACCCTCAGAGCAAAGCCATACATAGAAGTGGGACAAAGGCCCAAAAATAAGGACAGATTTTAAATATTGCTCTTATAAACTTAGAAAGATAATAGAATAGTAGGTCTTGCATTGGTATGAATTTTCTGAAGGATATGAAATCTGAAACTCAAATGTCTGTCATTATTTTCTAACTTCAGTCTTTAATGATTTACCACTAATTTGCCAAAAAAAAAAACAATTTTATGAAAAATTGACCAAAAATGTGATGCAAAAATATAAAATAGCCACACAATACAGCTGGGAACCTATCAAAGAAGGGACACTTTTTAATAATAGTACTGCTAACTTGAGCAGCTGACAAAATAAAATAATCGGCATGCATTTCTGAAATAAAAGTAATCTATAACTCTGATTATTACAGTTATTTCTTAATTGTAAACCCTCCATGTTTTCTTCCAAAATTGTTATTTTGCGGAGGGATTATTAGGGGAAGAGCAACATTTTGAGCCAAATTCGGGGACAGTTGAGAGGTTTGGCTATGCCTAATTTTATAAAGCAATTTATTTGCATGTACCTCTCAACCTGTTAATGCAATAATTCTGGACAAGGCCAAATATATTGGGGGAACATATAAACAGTACTACAAATTGCTCTTGTATAAACTGAGACAGTTGATAGAACAGGTCTTACTTTAGCATGCATTTTTCTGAAGGTTATGAAGTCTGAAACTCAGTGTGTCATTATTTAGTGACTTAATTCCTAAATGAGAAAACCACAAATATTATGAGGAACAAACCAAAAATAAGAAGCAAAAATCTATTCATTCTGTGAAAATCTGGACAGTTGGGAGGTATAGTTCAGCTAGGGCTGTCTTTGAGTTTGCCGCCCTTCCCCCTCACAAAATCATGGTCGAATGGAGTCCTCCCCCCTGCAGCCATTCCAATGATCCATTACTTGGCTATTTCACTCCATTTACCATAAACACTAATGTACATAGTGCTTTACTTCTATGATGATTTGGATTTCATTTGAAAGTTTTATTTTGCATTTTACAGCACAAACACTAAGACATCTGCTAAACAAAGCAACAGTCTCACAATGAAAACAGGCTTAGCATTAAAAACTTCTCTGCCCTTGAAACTCACATTCAATGAAACAGCATTAAAACCCACATTCAAAGAAAATACATTTTGCCAGTGGCAGATAAAGATTAACTTTGGGCTGTTTTCAAATCATAGGCCCCTTGCACATGAAACATACATGTGCTCTTTGATACACCTTCCTGATTTTACTAAATTATATTCCTTGTACAATACAGTACAGTTGTTAGACGGCATTTTAAACTTATTGTTTTGAACATTTTTCCAGTAAACAATGAAACAAAATGCATGCACCAATGACAAAACTACCCAATTCAGAACATTTCCATCATAAAAGTCTACTCAACGTTCTATAGTCCACCAGTATCAGTAATTATGCACAATCTCTACAGTAGTAAAAGTCATCTAAATAATTCCACATTAAAGAAATCTGTAACAATGAAGAGGATGCTGCTAGCAAACAACTTTATATGTCACTCTTTATTCATCTACAAATAAAGTGCCTGTTGCCCTTGAGGAATAAATTGCCTATGTTGCATGCATTAAAAAAAATGCTAAGCTAGTAATATAGCAATAGGGACTGTATGGCAAACTGATAACAGGTTCATAGTTACTACTCTAGGTATCTTTGCCAAAAAGGACTGCAGCATCCACCCACTTTACAACACAGTACAGTATCGCATCTATCTATTGTGGGAGTAGAACCCATAGCCTTATGCATCAAAAGCAAGTACACTACCTGTTGTGCTATTAATGCAAGCAGACTTAGAATAAGCAGCACTAAAGTTTTGTTCCCCTGCAGCTTTCAGCTCCTTGTAAAATCTACTCAACACGCAGTTGTATTTCTGAACTTTGCAGCAGAAGAAATCTGGAAAAAGCTGAAATTTATTGGGGAGGGGGGGCAAAAGCCCAACAACCAGGGACACATTTTAAACATTGCTTGTATAATGTTGGAAAGTTGCTAGAATAAAATGCTGTGTTACCACCATACATTTCACTGCCACGTCTTTAACCCAGGGGACCCTGTGCAAAACAGTCAGAGAAACATACCACAATGCCAAATCAGCTGTTTTGTAAAAGAGAGGAAGACAAACAAATGGCTACCATTTAGTGAATTCAGTTCTCAGCATAGCTGTCAATCCCTTGGCACAAAATCCCTGAACAAAGCCAGTAATGGGGGGAATACAGCCCCCAAACATATTCAGTGAATTCAGTTCTCACTATAGCTCTCAACCTCTTAGCAAAAAAACATGTGGACAAAGCCAGTAATGGGGGGGGGGTACAGCCCCCAGACTTTCAATGAATACAGTTCCCACCATAGATAACTCTCAACCTTAGCACAAAATACCTGGACAAAGCCAATAATGGAGGAATACAGTCCCAGAAATAGGGACAAATTTTAAATATCCATGTTATAAACTTAGACAACTACTGGAACAATTTCCCACAGAAGGCACCCCAAGAATCAAACCAGAGAACCTGTAGCTGTTAGGCAGCAATGCTACCAGTGCACCACTACACTACAAACTTTGCAAGGAAAAATATAGATGCAGAAACCACAGATTTTATGAGGAACAGAACAAATAGGCAAAAATCTGCAAATGTTTTTAGAAATGGTGGTGGAGAGGGAATTCAGGTCCTTGCCACCTGCATCCAAGGTATAGGGTTCAAGCTTGAGTATCTCTATCCAGTCCACCACCATTTGCTCTCTCTAGCCACCAGTATAACTGGGGCATTTCACACACACACACACACACACACACACACACACACACACACACACACACACACACGCACACACACACACACACACACACACACACACACACACACACACACACACACACACACACACACACACACACACACCTACCTCCTGAATGAATCCAGCCAGCGACCAAACCTGACTGCAAAATGGTGACCACCTACTTCCTGTGTGTCTCAACAAACGAAGTGACCACCTACCTCCTGAATGAATCCAGCCAGCGACCAAACCTGCCTGCAAAATGGAGCAATCCAGCGACCAAACCCACCCGCAAAATGGAACAATCCAGCCCGCACAATATGTCCTGTGAGAGCAGCTCACCTCTCTCACTCCTCATTGGGTCTTCCAGCTCACCTCTCTCCTCATTGGTTCTGCCTGCAGCCGAAGCAGTCTGGACCTCCTCTTCTGTGCAGTCGTCACTGCACTGATTCCTGGGTGCACTTGCAGCAATGATTGCTGGGTACCTGTGTTTCTCTATCTGGACTGCTGATAAAGGCAGTCTGAAGTCTTCAAATGCCTCTGCGCATGCACAGAGGAGTCAGGACTCATGCTTTTTTTTTTTTTTCCCCAGTTTTGTTTCTTAGTTTTAAAGATTTTTTTTGTGTGTTTTTCTATGTGGGAGGGCTGCAGTCCGGCAGTCCAATATCATGAGCCACCCCTGTATATATATATATATATATATATATATATATATATATATATATATATATATATATATATATCTGCAGACACACAGAAATATAAATATATATATATATATATATATATATATATATATATATATATATATATATATATATATATATATATATATATATATATATATATATATATATATATATATATATATATATATATATATATATATATATATATATATATATATATATATATATATATATATATATATATATATATATATATATATATAGATATATAGATATATATATATATATATATATATATATAGGATCAGTACTGATCCCTGAAGGATCTTTTCACTGAAGCACAAACAGCCGGGCATACTTCCGCGAAAGTGCTTTTTACCGAAAAAGCACTTTTGTGGAAGTATGCCTGCAGCTAGAGGGAGTAGTGGGGGAATGACTGTTGCAGAGATCATACTATGGTGTGGATAAGGGAACATTCCCTTATCCTCACTGTAGTGCAGTTTTGGAGTGAGAATATTAAAGCAGGCGGGTGTGGAGGGTACAGCACATGGGGGTGCAGGGGGGCTTGCCCTAAGCGCTTTTTCTGTGAAAGCTCTGTTGTTAAAGTGTGCTCATTCATTCAATGATCCCAGATCCATATATATATATATATATATATATATATATATATATATATATATATATTTAAATAAATACATGTATATATGTATAAACCAAATGATAAAAAGCTCACACGGATATAGCATTCAGTAAAAACTGCATAAAAAAATTCATGTCTAAGGTATCACCCAGGGAAAGCTCTAGCTTGGCTGGGTTTTCTTGCAGTACACACAGACATACACACACATATATCCATATAAATATATATATATATATATATATATATATATATATAGGGTCTTTATTAGAACATCGAAGTTTCAAAACTTCAAGTTCTAATATCGACCCCTATTCAGCAAAAGCTGAAAATATCAAAGCAACAGAAAACTAAATTTTTTCCTAGGGAAAGAATTTGGTTGTCCATTTCTGTAGCTTTGGTATTTTCAGAGCTGTGGTGGAAAGTTACGGGTCGGGTTCAGGTAAGTGTGCGATTGAGTATGGGTTAGGTTAGTTAGGGTTAGGGTTCGGGTTAGGTATGTGTGCGATTGTGTGGACGTGAGGGTTAGGGTGGGTTAGGCGAGTTAGGGTGAGGGCGCGGGTCAGATAAGTGTGTGATTGTGTGAATGTGAGGGTTAGGGCGGGGTAGGTGAGTTAGGGTTAGGGCGCGAGTGATTTGAGTATGCGGTAGTGATGGACCTTAGTGTTAGGGTTTGGGTTAAGGTAAGTGGATAGTTAGTGGTGTGTATATAGTTTAGTGTAGGGTTAGGTGTAAGATTTTAGGTGTATGTGTGTGGATTGCTATTTGTTTGGTGTGCTTGTGTTGTGTGTATGTGTTTTGGAACAGCAAATGTTTTCCCTAGGAAAAATTCGCTGTTCTGCACATTCGATGTTTTCAGCTTTCCCTGAATAGGGGTCGATATTAGAACATTCGAAGTTTTGAAACTTCGATGTTCTAATATAGATCCTATATATATAGATATATATATATATATATATATATATATATATATATATATATATATATATAGTTAGATACATATACATATGTATGCGCAAGTTGGTAGTATAAGATTAAGACATTAAAGATCTTCACTCAAGCATTGTCAATGATTTAGTTTTTTTCAGATTATGAATCCCTACATAACTATGCAATTACTAAGACTGATGACTTATATTCCACTTAAAAGAACATAAACAGCAGTCACTTCAAAGAGATAAGGATGATTATGTGGCCAAATGTGTCTACCTGCTTCAACTTCTCCGTATATATCAGTTTGCTAAGGACATATTTCTGCATGTGCTGAGGAGTTGAATAAGGCACTAGATGTGGTTAATACACCACTTTTTAAAGAAAAATCTAATGAGATTAGAAACAATCAGTGAGAAACCTCAGAAAACAAATAAAATCCAGAAATCCATCAGCATCAACCCTGGGCCGAGGAAGAGGCTAAGGCAGAAAAAGATAAATTTTGCAGCTGATGAACCTTACTTGATTTCTGAAGTGACTGCAAACATTGAAAACACTGTAACTTTTATATGTGATGGTAATGGTTTTACCATTTTCAATTTCAGCGAAATGACTTTAAGTGATTATCATTATGATCTTTTTAAAAAAGGACTTGATCTTAGTGCGATGTAAAAAAGCAGACCTTGCAAATACATCGATACCATTACAAATGTTTGCTGGTAGGTTAAACTTGCCATTATTGTATTTTGTAAATTTCTGTGATGATACACAGAAATAGAAAACACAAGGTTCAAAAGAAAAAGCATTTGTAATCCCTCCACTTATTGTTTTGATGTGTTTGAAAACATTTTGAAGAAGAGATTAGGAAGAGTAATCATTACAGCAAATATGTAAAAGTCAGTTTAACTTCACATGACAGAGCTGTAGTTAATGAACATTTACCTAATAAATCTATACGTGTGATGAAACTGGACAAAGGTGGGAAGTGGTATTAATGGACCACAGTGATTATGTTAGTAGAATGCATGATATTCTGTATATCAGTGACAATTATGAATGTGCATCTTAAAATTAAATTTTGGTGACACACGCCAAAATTGATTATCTACATGATTTATTTTTAGGTGGTTTAATTAATAAAGATTTGCTTGTTTTTCTAACTGTGGATAAACTAGTAGCACCATCTGTAATTGATATGCCAAACATTCACAAAGATTGTTCCAACCCCCCTTTGTAGGGATTCATAATCTGAAAAAACTAAATCATTGCACTGGAGGCTCACTTTGAAGTGGCTCTGGACTGCTCCTTGCCTATCAACTTATTCACTATTTGGTCAGATCTGCCTATTGCAATTAATATCTTGCCTCCACACAGTTCAAAGAAGAGGAGCTACAGGCTCAAGACACCAGAGAACCCCCCCAGAAGGCCACACCACACCAAGCACATCCATAGATCTGGAACCTTTTCCAGGAACCAAGATGGCATTGTTCACTACATTCCCTCACTGGTAAAGTAGCTCTATGTTTTTTTTACATTTTCTACCATCTCACTTCCTTAGACAGGGCCATCCTCAGTACAGCTTGGAACTGCTTTGAGTAGGTTGATTTTTGTTTTTTTTTTTTTTCAGTTTATGTTTCATTTGCCATAAATTAGTTATAATGTCACAACATCGGTTAGAAATAGATGCAACTTATAAGACAATGATTTAATATTTACAAAAGTTTCTAGAAATTAAAGGAACATGTCTATAATATAAACATGAACTACAGTGTGAAGTAAGAGGAAAAAAATGGGTTATGACAAATTTAGATACAGAGTCAGGGGAGAGAAATTGATTGAACTTAGGAAGTGAGTAAAAAAGGGGGAGTAAGAAGGTCTTAGGTATTAACAGACACTTTTTTCATATGTAGGTATATAGTTTATCTTGATTTTAAGCAAGAACAGAACTTACCTCTTAATCTGAAAACATCAAAAATATGGACAAAGGCCCATGAAAAATAAGTACAAATCTGTACGTTGGGTAACATAACATTTGCATATTTATGTAACCCCACCCACTCCAATGGAATTATGGGATACCAATGTTCAAATGCAAACTGAAGAACAGACAACTAAAATATGGCACAAGATCCTGTAGTAAATGGTAACCATTTTTTTTAAATATGTAGCAATGATGTTCTCTGAAAAGGGAGAAGATGATGAACCTTAGGATTTTGTTTTTGGTGACTTGCAGTATGTGGGTTTTGTGGTTAAAGTAGGGGATTTAGTGGTAGGCAATATTCTAATCTTAGCAAAATAATATTATAGTTTGCTAGGACCTCCAAAAGTCCAAAACAAGAAAAAGCAAATAACCGAGAACTAAGGAATGAGGCAATGTCACCTTCCAGGACCAATTTATTGATATCAATAAATTGGTCCTGGAAGGTGACATTATCTCCAAAAGTCATTCTCAAAGGCCTACTGATCAGGGGGGTAGCTAGAGTTCATGCCACTTGGGGCTGTCTTTGAGTCTGCCACTCTTCCCCCCTCACAAAATCATGGTCGATGGGGCCCCCCATACACAGCCCTCCCCCCTGCAGCCATTCCAATGTCCCATTACTTGGCTATTTTCCATCTTTACCAAAACATTATAATGTGGATACTGCTTTACTTCTACAATGATTATTTGGATTTCATTTAAAACTTTTATTTTACATTTTATAGCTCAAACACTAACAGACATCTGCTAAACAAAGCAATACAGTCTCACAATGAAAATATGCCTAGCATTAAAACTTCTGTGCCCTTCAAATTCACATTCATTGAAACAGCATTGAAACCCACATTCAAAGAAAATGCATGATCTGACCAGTTGCGGATAAAGGTTACTTTTGAGCTGTTTTCAAATCATAGGCCCCTTACACATGAAACATATATGTGTTCTTTGATACACCTTCCGGATTGTATTAAATTATATTCCTTGTACACACTTGTTAGAGCGCATTTTAAATTTATGGTTTTGAACATTTTTCCAGTAAGCAATGAAACAAAATGCATGAACCAGTAATGACAAAACTGCCCAATTCAGAACATTTCCATCATGAAAGTCTACTCAAATTTCTACAATCCACCAGTATTAGTAAATATGCACAATCTCTGCAGAAGTAAAAGTCATCTAAATAATTCAACATTAAAGAGATCTGTAACTAATGAAGAGGTTACTGCTAGCAAGCAACTTTAAATTTTGTTGTTCCATCTACAAATAAAGTACATGTTGCCCTTGAGGAATAAATTGGCTTTGTTACATTAAAAAAAATGATAACCTAGTAATATTGCAATACGGAGTGGTAGGAAAACTAATAACAAGTTTATAGTTACTGGATATCTACACCAAAGAGGACATTTTCAACATCCACCCCCTTTAAAAGTACAACACTGTCCAGTATCAGCAATCTATCTACATACCATGGGAGTAGAACCCACAGCCTTCTGCATCCAAAGCAAATTCTACCTGTTGTGCTACTAACAACACTAATAGAATTTGGCATAAGCAGCACTAAACAACTTTCCCTCTGAAGAACTATGCAGCACAAGAAATCTGGAAAAAGCCAAAATGTATTGGGGGGGGCAAACATGCAATTTTCTTTTATAAAAATAAAATTAACTGGTACACTAATATTAAATAACACATTAAATGCAGCAAAATTACAAAATATTAACTAATTATCCAGCATCCATCTGCCTCTCCTGCACTAAAAACATTTTACACAAGTTACAGTCAAGGCAAAAATGGTAGGAGTTCCTCATACTTTGCAAGGTTCAGAAAATGCATGGTGATACTGTAAATTAGTGTAACATTTAAAAATCATCTCTGATTTGAGCCTCTGTTCCCATCACTTATTTTGGCTTTATCACAAAATTTAAGAGGCATCCTGTAAACCCATGGAAACTGAAAAGTGGACAATGATTAAGCAAAACACTTTGCATCACTAACAAACATCATCATTATGGAGGAGGACACTAGTGAGCAATCCCTACAAGTTGTTTTATACCGTAGTATTCAGATCTCTAAATGTCGAAGCAGTTCAGTAGTGAAGCTGCTGCAGTACTTCAGTGGCCTAAATAGTATTGTTTCCAAAGCCACGTTCATTACCCAACCATATTTTAAAGTTGCAAAATTAAACATTATAACCCTTTCATATCTGCTTTAACTTTATATTTCTAGTCATGACAGGAAATAGGCCTCTGAGCCTGGTCGCTCTGTTAAAAAATGTATCCCAAGTTTAGAACCTATGTCCCTCATGGATAAAGGCAACAAATGAATGACCAAACATATCCTTGCTCTGCCTGCTTCTTGGTTACCAAAAATACAAAAGCTAGAAAACTCCCACAGAAATTTAATTCATAAAATCTTTAAAAATCTTCAAAACTCAAAAGCCTAGGAAGAACCTATGATCCCAAAAATGAACAAATTTAAAAAGAACTTCCAAGTTAATTCCATGGACACCGCCAACATTTTCCCCATTACAACTTCATTTACACTTTGAATTTCCATAGCCACAACATATTTACTGAATTTTAACAATCATAGAACAGTGATCTGCTGTATTGCCCCAACAAATGATAAGACATTTAACTCTACTCTAAAAACATATGACTTTGGTTAACTTTTGTTCAAGAGGAAAATGGTGCAAGTTGTAAAAGTCCCAAATCATTCATCTCCCGTATTCTATTAAAATTTCACAACAAAGAAACTTACGCCTAACTTAAAACGTCATAACACCATACGCATTCTTAATCCTATAAGCATGATTCTTCTCATTCTAATAATAATAATGCATTTTAACAAGGAGTCTCATGCATAAACTCTTAGCATGTAACAAAATAATACCTTTTCCCAGCGTTGTTTCACGTGCAACATTTTTCCTGAAACTAAAAGAAATTTTGCTAATGTTTTTTGCTGTTTTACATATACAGTACCACTAACAAATATATAAATTTACTTAAACTATCAATGTTAAAATGAAACTAAAGTGGGAAATGGGTGCACAGATATAAAAATATTTTGATGTTTGTTCTGTTTTGTGTATGAATGTCACTCACATAAGAGTTGTACAATCTTTTTAAAGTAATAAAAATATACCACCAATTCCTAAATAATATAATCAAAAACTAAGAAAAAAATCCAAAACAGCCTAGTAGAAGGCAGGAAACACACCAGCAAAGGTTCCACTGTTTAATTCCACCAAGTAAGACACGAACATATAAAAACTGCAGATTAACGCTCTTGACAAAATTGCGTTTTCGTCTCCAATGACAAAGACTTCATCAGATAATGCTGAAATTAATAAATTATATGCATTATAAATACTGTTATTTTTCAAAAAGTATCCAATCAGTCGATGTGCATCAAGAAACAACCAATCTGTTACTGCCTATCATGAATATTAAAAACACATATCATTAAAAATAAATGACCCAAATTTACATATTGTTAATAAAAAATACACTTTTAAAATATAAAATATCCAAGATATATAGAATTGATATTCATATCACAAAAATTGATAGAGTGCAGGAATTAATTGTATAAATTAATGTTGAAATTTAAGACACTTACTATAGAGAATGAATATTTAAATGAGTGCATTAATAGAAATGTGGTTCCGAAAGGACTTAGGGTACATAAGTACCCTAATAATGTAATAGGAGGTTCTTTTTTTCATCAGGAATTGTTAAAAGTTTTTAACCAATGTGGTCTCGAAGTTTTAAAACTGATTATTCAAGAAAACAAAAGAGTGCAGGAATTGTTGCAAAGTGAAATAGAGACTTTAGATCAACTTATTAAGGGAGATCTTATTTTTCAAATTAGGGAAGAAAGGGTCAAATACTATAAAGTAAAGGATGATATTGAATGGAAATGCAGCGATGTCATAGAAAGGAAAATAAGTAAATTAAAAAGAGATTTAAACGAGTATGAGAATAACACCCATTATCCCAAACCACCCTTTAAGAAAAATGATTATTACAAATATAGTGGTGATACCTTGGATGAAAATTATGAAAATGATGGTCAGGTAGGGGTTCATTTAGAATACGATAGTGAATTCCCACCCCTGAGGAGAAATTCGTTCAATTCTTATAATAAACAAGATGGATATCAAAATTTTCAAAAGGGGAGAAGGGAGGGGAGGTATTAGTCCAAATACACCCCACCCTGATTCTGAGTTACATCATAATACAATTCAAGTTAATGGTACTAAGCATACTTTTGAAAATTTTACCATCTACAATTTCAGCAATATTATTCCTACTGAAACACATTTTCATTTGTTAAGTAAAGGGTTCAAATTTATTCCCTCTGTTAAGGGTGAATTGGTGAAAACTATTATAGATATGAAGCTTTTCTTAAGGAAAATCAATTTCAGTGTTTTGTTTGCTTCTACCAATTCAAATATTAAGTGTAATCTGCCTCCTCAGGATTCAGTTTTGATTCGTAGAAGTACATACAACCCACCCTTACATCCTCAAATAAAAATTTTGATAATATGTTGGAAAACGAAATTAGAAAGTTGTATGAAGAAAAGGTTATGGAATTCAATCTTTCTAAGCAGGAAAATCAAATATTATATGACTTAAGCAACAACAGAGATTTGAGAGTAATGAAACCAGATAAGGGGGGATTGAATGTCTTCATGGAAAATATTATATATGAAGGAAAAATGAATTCTATAATAAATGATACTGTTAAATACACCTTGGTCTCACTTAATGAAATAAATTTAGCATATTGCAAAATTGACAATTTATTAGATAGTTTATTGTATGAAGGATCAATAGACAATAAAACCTTTGAATTTTTGCACGTGGCAAAACCAAGAATACCAATAATATTTGGAATACCTAAAGTCCACAAGAATCGGAAGACCCTCCTTTGAGACCTATTGTCTCGGCAGCAGGGTCTAAAACACTTCCCTTAGCAAAATTTGTGGACAATAAGGTAAAACACATAAGTAGTGAAAATCCATATATATTGAAAGATTCTTGGGATTTCTTAAGATGCATTGGTTCACAATTATATAATGAAGACCTACTATTTGTCACTGTGGACGTAGTTGATCTTTTTCATGCATACCACACCAAGAAGGCCTTAATATGTTTGAAGAAATGGTTTACAGAGATACAAAATTGACTCAGGCTGAAAAATGTGTAACTATAAGTTTAGTGGATATGGTATTAAGATATAATTTCTTTACTTTCCAAGGAGAATACTATCAACAGGTCCAAGGCACAGCAATGGGTGCAGCTTGTGGACCTATTTATGCAGATACAGTTTTATCTAAGTGGGAGGATGAATATATAATCAATTCTATTTACAACAAATGTTGGACATTGTATCGGCGATATTTGGATGATATAGTCATATTTTGGATAGCAGGGGTAGACAAATTTTACGAATTTTTTGACTATATCAACAATTCCACAGATTTCTTAAAATTTACATATACTCTTTCATTGGAGAAGTTGCAATACTTAGATGTTGAAATATACAAGACAGGAAGTGATTTTGCAACTAAGATCTTTAGGAAGCAAACCTTTTGCAATTCCTTCCTTCACTTCACTAGCGCACACCCCTCACACTGTAAGAAAAATATTGTAAAAGGTCAGTTTGTGAGGGGTAGTAGAATGACCAGCTAGTGAAGATTTTGGCAGAATGCAACTTACTTACCAGGATGTTTGAACAAAGGGGCTACCCAAGCAATTTCATAATGAAGTTGAGAAATGAGGTGGAAATGGGGAGAAACACCAAATTTCAGCCAATAAAGGGACAAAGCAATATTATCCAAATGGTAGAAAATAAAACAACTTGTAGTGAAAAAGAACCAGGATTTGAACAAGCTTTAATTATGGAATACAATGTGTCCAACATTCGAGTTAGTGAAATATTTAGAAATGAATGGAAAAAATTTTTAGCTTTAACTGATATAAATGGCATCAATAATTTGATGCCAAAAATTGTATATAGAAATTCTAGGAGTATAAAGAATATTTTTGAATCCCAATCAAAGCATAATAGAATAAGTTATGGAATAGATGGACAAGAAAAGAAAGGTAGTTATAAGTGTGGTCATTGCAACCAATGCCAATATATGTCAAATGCTACGGAAATAATTATTCCTAGTAGGAATAACATAATAATAAAGAGCAAAGGTTTTATAATTGTGAGACCAAGGGGTAATTTACATAAGCATTTGTAAAAATGCAATTCCTTCTATATAGGAAAGACTGAACGCATTACCCTGAGGAGGAGAATATACGAACACTATTATGAGATTTCCAAGGCTAAAGACACTAATGCCCTGTATAGGCATACAAAAGAGTGTGAAGAAGCTGTTTTCAACTTTTTGTTATTGAACAGGTCAAAAAGGATTTAAGGGGAGGTTTATGGGAAGAAAGAGTAGCCTATAGGGAATTATGGTGGCAAATTTTTCTCAATGCTACAAAAAAAACAGGCTTAAATGAGAGTGTTTCAATAACATCAGTACTCAAAATTAAATCTGCTGACATTTAAAAACAACAAACAACAAATATAAAACCTTTACTTGTAATTTGCATTCACGACCACTAGATGGTGTTTTTCATTCATAAAAGTAATGATTTGCAATGAATTTGTGTCTCATTATCTTAAATGGAAAAGTCTTTTTCAAATATAAAAGAAAAATTTTTTCCTGCACTCTATCAATTTTGTGATATGAATACCAATTCTATATATCTTGGATATTTTATATTTTAAAAGTGTATTTTTTATTAACAATATGTAAATTTGGGTCATTTATTTTTAATGATATGTGTTTTAATATTCATGATAGGCAGTAACAGATTGGTTGTTTCTTGATGCACATCGACTGATTGGATACTTTTGAAAAATAACAGTATTTATAATGCATATAATTTATTAATTTCAGCATTATCTGATGAAGTCTTTGTCATTGGAGACGAAAACGCAATTTTGTCAAGAGCGTTAATCTGCAGTTTTTATATGTTCGTGTCTTACTTGGTGGAATTAAACAGTGGAACCTTTGCTGGTGTGTTTCCTGCCTTCTACTAGGCTGTTTTGGATTTTTTTCTTGGTTATTGGTCGTTTTTCTACACTTACTGGTTTCGTGTTTTGCAACCTTGATGGAAGGAGGAACGCCAAAGGAAGAGATGGGGGAATCACGGAGACTGATAGGTCAATTAACGCAGCTTATTGACCTTTTGACGCCATTATGCCAGACGCTATGCCGG